>NC_136510.1:100373275-100423275 GCF_053919585.1 Euprymna scolopes | reverse complement strand
CAACTTTATATACACGAACAAACTACCATTAATTTGAATGAAATCATAAGCGATTTGGTTTGGATCAAAATTGATCCGTTTATTTAAGCACCTTGGGAGAGATCGAAGGCAGCAGGTCGCCAGACAAAAAGAAATGTCGGAGAGATTAAAAACTAAAAATGATCTCATGTGACAATGAATGGTTCATACAAAGTTTACGGCATAATCGATACGAAAAAATTAATGAGGAGGGAAAGATGCGCAGATGATCGGGAACCACCACGCCAATATGGCCGATCTCTTTAAAATAACATGTACAACCTTGAACATAAAACAAACGATCATTTTTTTTTTCTTCTGTTTTTGTGATCTCGGATATTTTTAAATAAGTTACATCGGTGTAATGAAGTAATGTTGTGGTTACAGACACTTTATTTTGCTATAAAATTACAATAAATATGTAAAAATGTGTGTGAGGACACTTCTTAACCTATATACTCAACGAATTTTTGATCTACAGATTTAAAATTTTGTATATAGGGTATTCAGACAGGTGGACACTTTTTAATTGGTTGTCATCAGGAAAAGGGAACTGCTAAAGGATCAAAATTGAAAAATTGATACATGGGGTAATCGGATTTTTATCTGTTTGTCAACTGCTTCAAGAATGCGCATGCGTGAATCGTTCATTACTTATGTTAAGAATAAGTAGGTTTGAAAATATTTTTAAAGACTATATCAAGCTGGCCTAATAGTTATTGTACTTGACTCATTGTCTTTTCGCTTTGGTTTCGACCTCAGTCCGAGGTTTTTTTTGTTTTTTGTTTTTTACTTAAAAGAAGTGAACTGTTAAGAAAAAACATAATACATGCATGCACAGTTTCTTTCCCTTTTTTTTTTTTACTTTACATTTTTTTTAAGGAATTGAATCTTTAATACCTACAGTATTTCTGTTTATAATAAATAAGAATTTTGCTTTAATTAAAATATAATATTTATACGCATTTTACGACCGGGCTACGCCGGGCGGCCTGCTAATATATATATATATACACGAGCAAACAGTTAATAAAATATGTTAAAAACACTTTGAAATGAGTTAAAAACATATTTAATCTGAAAAGGAAAGACTAGATAAGTGGATAGTCCTTAATCCGCGGAGTTTCGAAGAAATACTTTCCGACTCATCAGAGGGTAGGAATTAGCAAAATGCGGGATCGGATTTTGCATGCAAAAGTATTTGATGAAACAACAAGTAAGACAAAGATCTTACTTGATAACCAAAAAAGTGAAGCAGAGGGAATATGGTGAAGAAAAAGGTGATTACACATGAATGGATAGTCTGGTGGAAGATAAATAATCCAGTGACGGTAAAATCTAAATATATATTTTATTTTATTTTATATATATATATATATATATATATATATATATATATATATTTAAATTACGTATATATATATATATATATATATATATATATATATATATATATATATATAAATTACGTATATAAATCGATACGTTTAGAAGGCTAAAAACAACACATTTTTTTAATAAACAAATTTATTTGCTCATATCTGATATATTTCGATGCTATGGATCGTTATCTATTTAGAGAGGGGCAATCATGCGACTCCCTCTAAATGTTACTTGCATGAGAGAGTGACCGCGGATATAACTAAAATAGAAATTTACAGTAGCGATTCAAATCGGAAGATATTTACGCAGATCAATGGAGAAATGATACTAATGCAGGCATACTGTAATTTTACGTGGCGCACCTGTTTGGAAAGCTACGAGGTAAGTTTCTAAAGGGGAATTTCTGCAGTCAAATTATTGCATATGGAGATATTTCGATGCTATACATCCTTATCAATGAAGAGCCTGTTTTTTTCTTTCTTTTCCTTGACAACATGGTGGAATTGTGCGAGCGAGAGTATGCTAGTCCGTGGGTCTTGATAACGGCTCGATCTTTAAATAATAATAATAAAAGTTCAATTTGTGCGGCTAACGCGATACCCCTACTGATGACTATTATTATTATTATTATTATTATTATTATTATTATTATTATTATTATTATTATTATCAGAAAAAGGAGGGGACCCACTCTACTACATATTTTCTACATCCGTACATAGCCACATGGCACTGAAAAAAATGTTTGCCTTCTTAAATGTAGTCATTTCAGACCTATTAAGTTAGATTGAAAACAGAAATTAAAAGACGCCCGCTTTTCATGCTTAGTTTAGCAGAATAACAGAATATGTGGAATAGACGGCAATCAGCAGTTCAACATAGAGATTAACATGAGAACCAGGTTGAGTTTTGAAAAGGGAAAAGAAAAAAATTTTAAAACAAATTGGAAGGGTTTAAAAGACATAAAAATCCGCAATCCAATACCAGTTATCATAGGTGCCACAGGACTTATGAAGAAGAACCTGAAGTCCTACCTAACTAATATTCCTGGTGAACCAAGTGCAAAAGAGATTCAGACAATTGCACTTAAGGGAACAGCGAGTATACTAAAAAGAGCTCTCGGTTGGTTTCAATAAAAAAGCGGGGCAATGTTGGCAGCTGGTTTGGCTGCCCCATACCCAGCATTACAATCTTCAAAGGAAGAAAAAAGAAAAAAGTAAAAACAGTAAAAAAAAAAAAAGAAAAAAAGTTATAAATAAAACTGTATGAATTCAAATATGGCGTTAAGAATGCGCCATATGAATTCCACTCATGGTTTACGAACTAGATTTCTTTTCTTTTCTTCTGCGTATCGGTATGTCTTCAATATTTTATCTTTAACAAGTATATGTTTTTTTGTGGTTTTTTTTTTACTGGATTTCGGATTTTTATGTCTTTTAAACCTTTTTAATTCGTTTTAAAATTAGCTTTCCTTTTTGAACAAAGGAAAAAAACTGTACATTTTATTCTTTGATGGTCTAATGTAAAATCTCTGATGATTTGCATTGGTTTTATGCTATTCAATGAAACACATGTAAGACGTAGTAATTTTAACAATATGAATGTAAATCCAATCTAGATTCCTGTGATTTTGAAATGTTTCATAAAGTTACAGGTACTCTGAAAGTGTGAATTAATTTTCAGTGAGCTTTATGAACCGTTGCAAGTTTAAGATAGCCTTATTGAATATATACAATATAAACGTATTCTTGTCTAAAGGAAACGCACATACAGTCAAACCCCGGGATACGGCATTAAAAATTATTAACACAATAGAGTACAGTATATAATACATATGTATATAATCAAATAGCATTATAAATAACACTGTAAGGTGGGGCAAATACCGTAACCAGGGGCCGGAAAACATCGCATTCCACAGAAAAAACGTCATCCCGGGTTCCTACTATATATATATATATGTGTGTGTGTGTGTGTGTGTGTGTGTGTGTGTGTGTGTGTGTGTGTGTGTGTGTGTGTGTGTGTGTGGCCTAACAAGGCCACAAGGGAGACAACCGAAGCAGCAAAACTGAGGCTGGCTTGCAGGATACTATAGTACGAATGTAGGCAACGTTGAGCATATTTTATTGGCTTGAAAATATAGGTTCTTTTTCCCAATTGTCATAAAGTTTTAATCATAGAATAGTATTATAAATGCCAAAATTTGCAAATTTTCATGTAGTTTCGTCCCATAGAACCAAAGATATTAGCATTTCAATATTCAATTTGGCTGCCAGTATAGATATATCCATAGATATACCACCTTTTTGACAATTTTATAAGTTCAAAATCTCAGCAATTATTGATCAGAATTTAACAAATTAAGGCTCGTTGGAAAGGTAATGACATGATTGTGTAGTGGGTTATGTGACATTTGCCCTTAACGTTTTACATTAAGGGGGTCATCCATCATCCAGAGCCTATTTTTAGCACTTTTTTACAGCTATAAAATGTTTCAATCTTAGTCATTTGTTTTCCTAGTTTTGCATATAAATTACAAAATATATTTCCCCAAAACCACTGGCCTTGATGAAGGGGCGACTAAAACTTGCTGCCATGCTTTCAAATGATCGGAAATAACAGCAAGACGAAACTTAATTCCAAATATTTCTCATATCTGATATCTTCCCAATTTGGTTTTCATACATAAAGTAAATTTCACAGTGTATAAGGATTATTTGATACTGGAGATATTCATAATCGTACTCTATTTCCAAAAGAGAGGAGATATAACATATGAGAAATATTTGGAATCAAGTCTCCTCTTGCTGTTATTTCGGAGGATTTGAAACCATAGCATCAAGGCCAGACATTTTAATGTATATGTATATATATATATATATATATATATGTGTGTGTGTGTGTGTGTGTGTGTGTGTGTGTGTGTGTAAGTTAAATTGTCTCTGTGTGTACATTTCCCTACCAAACTACTCAGTCAATTTTCAGTCTACAGACTCGAGATTTGACATAAGGGTAATTGAGATTTGGGAAAATCTTTTAATCGGTTTTCAGTGAAAAATTTGGCTGTCAAGGGGACAAAGTTCAACGATTTGACCTTTGAAAGCTCTATCGAACTCCTAAATGTTACGGGGTCAAATTTGGGGTCAAAGTTAAAAAAAAAAATGACCTCCGCAGTCTCTACCAAATTACTCAGCCAATTTTTTGTTTAAACATTTGAAATTTTACATGAAGTATATCTAGACATAGGGCAAGCTTTTTAATCGGGTTTTGACCGAAAATATGGCTGCCAAGGGGCCAAAGATCAAAAGATTTGATCTTTATGGTATCTATCAAACTATTTAGCCAATTTTGAGTGTAAACATTTGAAATTTTACATAAAGGGTATCAGACGTGCGGCAATCATTTTAATCAGTTTTGGGGCGAAAATTTCGCTGTCAAAAGGTCAAAGTTGAAATGGTTGACCTTTACAGATTCTACCAAATTGCGCCGCCAATTTTGGGTCTAAACACTTGAAATTTTAGAGAGGTGATTTGAACATGGATCAAACTTTTTATTTTGATTTGAGACCAAAACAATAAATGTTAAGTGATCAAAATTAGAGTCAAAGTTTAAAAAAAAATTACCTCTGCGATCTCTACCAAATTACTCAAACAATTTTTGGTCTAAACCTTTGAAATTTTATGTAAAGGGTATTCACACATTAGGCAAGTTATGAACAGTACATAGGGACCAAGCAAAGCCGAGTTGAACTGCTAGTATATATATATATATATATCACACACACAAATAAATAGATTGATACTATATTAGAGAATCGAGGATTTTCATTTGCTTAGCGGATAACATGTTACTGTAAATACGATTTAGAACAGATGGGGGAATAGGAAATCAGTGGAAAAGTATAGGGGATGGGTAGGCTGTTCAAAGAATTGTTCCCACCCATTTCATATGTTAGCGTTTCTCCGAGTTGGACATGATTCAGCCACTCGCCGTAATTCCATCTATTAACGCTAATGTCGGCAACCTGACTCGTGGTTCATCTGCAAACATTTACTTCTGAAATCGTCTTGCGTATATACGTTATGACAACATCAAATATCAGTAATGGACGGTTGATTGATGGCCATCTGTGTGACGGCCAAATTGGTAAGCGCTACGTATGTAAAAACCAAATGATTGATCACAATGACAATGTCCGATCTGCACGCCGACACGTTATCGGCACTTGACCAGCTCAAAAGCCAACAATAACACACGCAGAGTGGCGATGTTAACAGCGTCGACAACACGTTCGCTTGGCCATCTCACAAAGGTCTCTTATCGTAATCGAAAAGATCTGATCGCTCAATTTTGCTTGGTTTGCTTCACACACACCATTTCACACTGTTGGTATCTATTCTCGCCCCCACCCTTTCTTATCTTATTATTATTATTATTATTATTATTATTATTATTATTATTATTATTATTATTATTATTATTATTATTCACATTTTGTATCTGACCGTTGGTACTGCCGATTTCATACTGATAGGCGGATCATAACAAATGAACATAGGCTATCAGCATCTTCTTTTCTTGGTCTTCCAGCAGTTTTTGTAAGATTATTATTATCATCATCAATATATTAATACGATAGTGTGTGTATTCTAGTGTGTTATGCTTACATCCGGGTCGTTTAATTGTTATGTTCTTCTATTTCTTGTCATAAATAATTTTATCAAGAATTTTCATAACTTTTGGTTTCAGTTTCGACTATAATATATATATATATATATATATATATATATATATATATATATATATATATATATATATATATATATATATAAATATTTAGTGGAGATGGTAATTAATAAAAACTGAAGAAAGTGCTCAATACTGTTGTAGAGCAAATATGCGTTTTATTTTTTATTACCGTATCTTTCTGATAAGTTACATTATTGTTTCAGCTACTTGGCCATTATTTTGGCCGTCTGTAGCTTCCTCAGACTTTTACAGAAATGTTCGCTATTTTGGGATGAAAGAGTGAAAGAGTGAATGCACCCCCCCTGACCTCATTCACTCTTTCACTCTTTCATCCCAAAATAGCGAACATTTCTGTAAAAGTCTGAGGAAGCTACAGACGGCCAAAAAAATGGCCGAGTAACTGAAACAATAATGTAACTTAACAGAAAGATACGGTAATAAAAATAAAACGTATATATATATATATATATATATATATATATATATATATATATATATATATCATAAGTTTTTATTTCGGTTTTGATTCAAGCTAATATAATATACTAGACTAGCAGTGACCCGTTGGGTCATTATGTTATAATAGCTATGGAATAAATGTATGAGCGTGACACTTAGGATGTAAAGAAAATAGTTTTCTGTGACATAACAGAAACATTTCTATAAAAGTATATTAAAATAAAAAAGAATATGGATAGATTTCTATGAGACGTTCTGTTTATAATTGTTTATTTTTGAAAAAAAAAACAACTTATAGCCATTGAATTATAAGTGGTTTGCAATACATATAGGTAAATGTACACTGGACAGATACCATAATACTTAAAGTTAAATTCAAACTTTAATATATCTTTTAATTTAACTGTAAAAAAAACCCAATTGGTACGCTGAAAACGTACACGGTAAAACAATACTTTTTTATTGTCGCGGTGATTATTTGTAACACAAATTAAAAATAACATATGTTCGGGGATATTTATATATGTTGGTAGTGTAGAAGAAAATGTATGAATGTTTTTTAAGAAAGGTGTATTAAAGAATGGAGAATAAATTAAAAATAAAGAAAAGCGGTTGTAAATCGCAGTGGTAAAATGCTCTTATGGTTGCCAACGGGTTAAAGTAGATTTATTTGTAAGAAAATTGCGTTAAAATAGCTTATACGTAATATGGAAATGAACGATGTAAAAAAATTCAGAAAGTATTAACACTTGTTTATTTGGATAATTTAAACGCGAAAAAAAAAAAAACAATTGGGACGCTGAAAACGTAAAGCAATACGTTTTATTGTCGCGGTGATTATTTATATGTAAATATGTTTTTTTTATTTGTGTTATAAATAAATAATCAATGTGACAATAAAACGTATTGCTTTACTGTGTAGTTTTCAGTGTCCCAATTTTTTTACGTGTTTAAATTATCCAAATAAACAATTGTTAATACTTTTTGCTTTTTTTTTTGTTACGTCGTTCATTTCCACATTACATTACGGGTTTATGTTTATGTACGCATGCGCAACCGAAAGTCGTAAACTGGATATTGGGTTACAACACTCGTTACAAGGTCATTTGAGTTTTAGAATTATTTAGATAAAAATCGATAGAGTATTACCTCTATAATAATATATACAAAATCTGCAATAATTAAAATATCATATTTAAGCGTACTTTACGATCGGGCTTTACTGGGCGTTTGTGCTAGCTTAGACAAATACTTTTGCAGTTTTAACAAAAAAGCTACAATAATATCAGAGCGCCTCCATTTACACTGTACATCTACAGAATGGCAACATCAATATATTATTATTATTATTATTATTATTATTATTATTATTTACTCACTAGTAGTAGTCACAAAGGCCATCATCAAAAATTTATCTTTGAGAACAACCTGTGGTGTTCCCTGGAGTCTGAGTTACAACAAGTCTCCTCAGATTTCCAGTGTTCACCACCTCTTTCAATAACCTTTGCAAAAGAATTTGCGTTATCGCAACAGCCACTTACCATTGATTTTTCGCTGGCAGCGACCATTGGTTTTCACTGGAATTTGAGTGGCAATAAGCCTCCATAAGGTCCCAGTCCTATTTGCACTCATTCAGTGGAGGTCTGGCTAGTGCTTTCTCTCCTCTGTCTTTCCATCCTCCTTGACCGTTCTCACTTATTTGGTGTGGTGCCAGTTTATGGTGACATACACCTACACACAAAAGTGGCGGCGAGGGGATAGAATGCAGGGGTGCATGAGGGTACCTTACAATTATACCGTTTCAATTTTCATGATTCCATGTGATATTCCTTTATTATCATTATTATTATTATTATTATTATTATTATTATTATTATTATTATTATCATTATTATTATCATTATTATTATTATTTGCATTATTATTATTATTATTATTATTATCATTATTATTATCATTATTATTATTATTTGCATTATTATTATTATTAACATTATTATCATTATTATTATTATCATTATTATTAACATTATTATTATTATTAACATTATTATTATTATTATTATTATCATTATTGTTATTATCATTATTATTATTATCATTATTATATACGGCATAATCATGTTAACACACCGGTTCTCGCCAGATCACCAAAGTTAAGCAATGTTGAGCCTGGCTAGTACCAGATGGGTGACGAGTTGGGAATTCTAAGTGCTGTATGTACTCTCCGCTTATCTCGGCATTGTTTCCGGTCACTGGTATTCAACAATGTTGACTCAGGAGAGGTGTGGTTGGAGATTGCGCAACTTATGCCACACAAATTTGACGCACAGGCACCCTTACAGTGGGTATCCATAGTCTGTCAAGACTGAAGGGAGCCACATTATTATTATTATTATTATTATTATTATTATTATTATTATTCACATTTTGTGTCTGGTTGTTGGTATTGCCGATTTTATACTGATAGATGGATAATAGCAAATGAACATAGGCTATCGGCATCTTTTTCTTTTTTTTTTTTTTTATCTTTCAGCACGTTCTTCAAGATTCTCGCGGTTCCCAACAAGGCAGTCTTTTGAAGTACTTCAACATTGCAATGGATCCCAATTTTCTCAATTCAATTGTCAAATCAATTTGATACACTTCCCAGAGCTTTTATTACAATAGATACAACTTCTATCTTTAATACAATAGATACAACTTCTATCTTCTAGATTTAATATTCTAGATTTAATACAATAGATAACATTATAACATATAATATTAAATTGCTGATAATACAATTATATAATACAATGATAATACAATAATATAATACAATGATGATACAATAATATAATACAATGATAATATAATAGATAACATTATAACATATAACATTATAGATAACATTAATATTCTAGATTTAATACAATAGATACAACTTCTATCTTCTTCAACTTCCACACTCTTTTTATCTCCCTTTTCAAGTCTTGGTATTTTTCGATATTTTCCTTTCTTTTTTCCCCCACATTCACATCAACTGGCACTGCTATATCAATACTCATTGCCTTGTGTTCCTTTTTTTTCCCGACCAGAGTAACTCCGGTCTCCTTGCTTCAATCACATTAGATATTCATATTATCACTCTCAACCATCCCTTCTGGTACATGCTCGTACCATTTTTCACTGCATTTGAACTCTCTTTTCTTGCATATATTTCAATGGACCTTTCTCGCAATATTGACATGACGTATCTTGTATTCCTTTTGAGCAAACTTTATTATTATTATTATTATTATTATTATTATTATTATTATTATTATTATTATTATTATCATTAATATTTTTATTATTATTTTGATTATTATTATTATCATTATTATTTTTTATTATTATTTTGATTATTTTTATTATTATTATTTTTATTATTATTGTTATATTTTTATTATTTTTATTATTATTTTTTATTATTTTTTTATCATTTTTATTATTATTATTATTATTATTATTATTACTATTACTATTATTATTATTATTTTATTATTTTACTCCAACCGTTTCCGTTTCATATTATCTCACGTGATGAATGCGACACAAACAATTGACGCTAGAATGTATCAAACCCTAAACATCGGAAAAGGATCAACGGTGGTTCTATATTGTAAGAGCAAAATTCGAAAATCGAAATATTGAATCACAAGTAAAACAAATCATGCCTACGCATGTGTCATGTCGCAAGGAGTAGCATATCCGAACATTACGAAAAATGATAAGGTAGAAAATAATTATTATATTATTAATGAAAAACAGTTTTCGATAAGAGTTACATAGGGAGAACAAATGAGTCTGACATTGTAAATGTTAAACAATTTAAACAAGTTCTTGTTGAACCGTCCCCATAAATAATTAAATTCTACCCAATTCAGACCATTAACGATTACCACCTTACATTCATTAACCTTTATCGTCGAGTGGCCTTCGGGCCTTAATAAGTCGTGACTCTCATGTAAAAAAAGAATACTAGTAATGTACCTTCTGTGGGAAGGGACCTGTAAGGAAGAAAATAAGACTGCTTAACTTCCACCAATCCCCCTGTTATAGGGGATCCCAAATACTAGCCTAAGAAAAAGAGTAATTTGTGTATATATATGTGTATTAGAAGGCTATCTGGCGTTTCCCGGTCTTAAATACACTTAGATATATTCTAATTTATGCAGTTTTTATATTTATTATTATAGAACCAATTCTCTATTATTATATTGTACCTAATATATAGTACCGATTTCAAAAGTAAAAGGAAAATATGACTTGGGTACCATCAGCTAGAATCGAAACAAAAACATTCAGCACTCCGACTTTCATCGTTAACGTTTGAGCTACTATCAGATGAATAAGAAATAGCTAAAAATGAATCGACTTTAAAGTATTAATGTATATTTGTGTATGCGTACAAGAGTACTTCGACTTATGCTTGCCAAGTTCCAATTATTTTTTATTTATATCCGTTAACAGCTATTTTTACCGGTTTTTAGTAAAATCGAATTTGTTCCACAGGTCCAAATTCCCTATATATCAAGTTTCAAGTTTGTAGACGAAAAACTGAGAGAGGAGTTTGGTAGTTTGAGGTATCTCCGTATGAATGTATATTTGTGCATATGTATAAGAGCATATTAAGTCGAGACGTCTACTAATTTCCCTTTTTTTTTTTTTTTTCAATTTTGACACCTTAGCAGGTATCCTTATCGGCTAAAGACCAAATTGAATTTGTTTCACAGGTCCAAATTCCCTATATATCAAGTTTCAAGTTTGTAGACCAAAATTTGACAAAGTAGTTTGGTAGAGACCATTCCTCAGACAGACAGACAGACAGATAAGGTTACTTTTATACACACACACACACACACACACACACACATATAGACATATATACTAGCAAGCCACCCGGTATTGCCTGGTCAGAAAATACGCTTAAATATGATATTTTGATTAATGCAGATTTCGTATTTATTATTATATTATATTGGACCCAATATATAGTATTGATTTAAAAAGTTAAAAAAAAAAAAATGACTCGTGCGCCACCACCAAGAATCGAAACCAAAACGTTTAGCTTAGGATTTACTTTTTCCATTTGGCATTAATGCCTGAGCTATGAAGACATGTTTGTTGCAAGGCTAAAAATTAAAACATGAACCAATAGCTATTGCGTTACGCATGCATATTCGTAATGCCATTGTTCGACCTTCACCTGGCAAATTCCATTTTTTTTAATTTTCACATTTTTGCACCGATTTTCCCAGCTAAAACTCGGATATCAAAAGTTTCGCATGGATTCGAATATCCTATATATTAAGTTTCATGTCTGTAGGCCAAAAACTGACAGAGGAGTTTGGTAGGCAAAATTTTTTAAACAAATATATATACACACACATAAATATATACAGAAAGAGATTTCTGTTTCCTATAACGTTTTTACGCAAATATGACGCAAGTATAAATCATATAGAATTGCTGTATGAATATAATTGCACGTAATAATTAACTAAAGATGATTATCCCATAAGAGAACTGGAAAACTAATAAGGAATTAATTAAAATGAATGTTTAAAAGAATATGCAAATTAGATCTCTTGCAGATAAATGCAATTCCACAACCCATATATAACAAAGTCGTATTTTCTTCTATAACACAAATCTCACCTGTCTGTTTAAATTTATGTGTGTATGTATGTGTGTATGTATGTGTGTATATGTGTGTATGTTTGTATGTATGTGTGTATGTATGTATGTATGTATGTATGTATGTATGCCTAAAATTTCGACAAAGGCGACGGATTTTCACAACATCTCGACCCTTTGGATGACAAATATCGAAAAATTGGCTACAAATCTTAATTCCTTCACCCTCAACTGGGCACTTTTCTACAGGAAGGGATCGCTTTTTTCGCCGATATTTTTGAAAGTCATCCCCTCTTTTCGATTGACTACCCTTAATTTCAACCTTCGTCACTTCCAGTTTGGCGATAGACGCAAAGGCGAAGACCTCACGGTTTTTTTTTATGTTCTTTTTCCTCTTTGCAGTATGGGTTCGTGGCTGCCTACTACCACTTTTTTTTTTTTTTGCTCATCAGACACCTCTAAACACCCGGGCAATACCAGGCACCCAGGCTAGTTTTAAATAAATAGAAAAAAGGTTTTTAACATGAACACACAAACAAAAGCAATTTATATATATATATATATATATATATATATATATATATATATATATATATATATATATACGATTCTTCTTTGGCACGAACACATTTAATGATTATCGCCCACTTAAAGACGTAAAATGCGCTTGCGCTAATATAATCATCAGCATATGAATCCAAAAATTCTATTATTGGCACTGGTTTCCCCGATATTTTCCTAATCAAAATCCTCTGTAGAAAGGGATTACGAGAGGGGCCACGTGACAGTTGCCAACATCCTAAATGAAAGTGATTTTTTGGGGAATGAACTCGATTCGAACTTGTGACACCCAGGTTGTGAGTCCATGTCGTTAACCACTAGACCATCATCACTTCCCTCTCCCAATAGAGCATCGGAAATATACGATAAACTTAATTTATATTTTTTAATTTACATTCTACTCGATAATTTTCCCTAATTTTTGATGTAGGTATGTCATTTTGCTTTATATCTTAGTATATCAAAGAATTTTCCTGTTAATTTTTTTTTTTAACTGTCATATTTCACCTGTGTATATCTCACTAGAAGCACCCACATTTCTTATACGCGCCTCTACACAAAAGTAATTTTATATTTCTAACTCATTCATAATTTGGAGACACACAAATCATTTTTTTTACAACACGTTCACCCCAAATAGGGCACATCGCCACTTGAACGTAAAGAGCCACTATTTGAAACCATGTTTACAGAAGTTGAGTAAGGTGTTGGTTTACATTATATTTAAACTTCTGCATACCAGTACACTCAAGGAAGCAGGTAGCGGGAAGGGAATTCCAAAGTCTAGTCTTCAAGGAAAGAAACTATTAGAATAGACGGCTTTCCTGCATTTAAGGACCTCAACAGTGATTTTGTTGCTAAGCGGGTTTGTCAGGGGTATGTACGTCAAAGGGACACAAGTGCAATAAGTTCATCAGAGCATTTGATTTATTCTTTTCTCCTTCTTCTATTTAATCCAAGGTTGTTTTTGTTCGAATTCCGGTTACATGATCGCGTCTATCGTGTAAATCTGCGTGGCGCGATCTTTTTTTTTTTTTTTTTTCTTGCAGGCATTCAGAATAACTGTCAAGCAAAGATACGATCAACACCGTTCGATTAGCAAATTGTCTATGATCATCAGGTGATCAATTAACTATTGTAAATGTGATGCCTACAGACCGTCACTACGATTAGCATTTACGCATGTGTACGGGTGCGCGTGCGGATGAGCGAGCTGTTTAAGACAAGACAGTAGTGCCCCTCCCTCCCCTCATCTTCTCCGCATCACCACCTGTAAAGACCCCTAGTTTTGAGATTTGCAGATTGCATTCTTGCCAAGATTTGATCAGAGATGTTTCACGCATGCTTTCTACCTATAAGTCAAGCTGTGACCTCTTAATTTAAAAGACGATGTTTGGTAGGTTAAGAAAAATATGTAAGTGCAAATAGTTTTCGATGCAACCTCGCATCTAAGTGACGTTGCAGTTGAGAGTAACATTTAAATGACTAATCAAGAAGATTGAATGAGTCTACATACTTTTTGTCAGGGTTAAGATCATAATAACATTTTAACTGCAAATATTAAAAAAAAAAAAAAAGAGAGCATTGATCCAGGCTTCCAGTGAAAATGCCTCGTTCAAATAGGCCGACTCTATAACATATGTTATATAGGTTGAATATCGGACTGCAGGGTCAAAAATGACTATGACTGGGTTCTAATTCTTCAGTTGGTAGTAATTATCATTTCCTACACTGATGATTGCATAAGCATGAAACACTAGTGTCTATAGGTAAGAACAATTAAGGTGTATTCACAAAAACATTATTATAAGCCCCTTTCAACAAGGATTGAGCCTCTTTAAGAGATTTGTAATAACTTGTCAACTTTGGCATAATACAATGTTCCCGTGTTTGGAGTTGAATTGACGAACTTTTTTAATTGAAGTAACTAGTTTTTTGTATTGGTACATCTGCCTCAATATCATATATATCTATATCGATCTATCTATATATCTATAAAAGTGAACGTGTCTGTGTGCCTGTGTGTATTTTCCTTCGCAATAACTCTGTCAATTTAAAGTCTACAGATTCGAAATTTGATATACAGGGTACTGAGATTTGTGAAAATCTATCTGATCGGTTTTCGTTCAGAAATTTGGCTGTTAAGGGGTCAAAGTTCAACGATTTGATCTTTGAGAACTCTGCCAAACTCCTCCGAAAATTTTGTGTCTAAACACTTGAAATTTTAGATATAGGTTCCTTGGACATGGATCTAACTTAATAACTTTATTTGAGCCCAAAACAATAAATGTTAAAGGGCATAATAGGGGTCAAAGTTAAAAAATATTGACATCTCGGTCTCCACCAAATTACTCAGACAATTTCTAGTCTAAACATTTGAAATTTTACATAAAGGGTATTCAGAGATAGAGCAAGCTTTTTCATCGGTTTGGGTCAAAAATTTTTAGTTACGAATATATAAATGTATGTATGTATGTTTGCATGTCTGCCCATCACTTTCGACGGAGGCAACGGATTTTCTCAAGATCAGTATCATTTTGAAGTTCGACATTTCAGACGACAAATATCGAAAAATTAGCTAAAAACTTTAATATCTTCACCTTAAACTGGGCACTTTTCTACAGGGAGGAGTCGCTTTTTTCATCCGATATTTGTGAAAGTCATGCACTCCTTTCGATTGTCTAGCCTTAATTTTAAAAAATGTAACTTCCGATTTGGCGGTGGTTGTAACAGCATAGACGTCAGTTTTTTCCCCGTTCTTTTCCTCCTTTGCGGTACGGGTTCGAGCCTGCCTTCCTACTACCCCCCTTTTTTTTTGCTCAACATACACATCCAAACATCCGGGCAAGGCCGGGCTGAAATACTAGTATATATATATATATATATATATATATATATATATATATATATATATATATATATATATATATATATATATAAATCAGGTTGACAAGAAAGTTTTTGTAGTTTTAACTTTAAAATTCAGATAAACATATCTCGGCTCAAACAAAAAATTTTTTTATCGATATAAGAACTGTTTAAATCAACACACTTTTGTCAATGCAAAACAAATGTGTTTGTGCCAGTAACGTAAAAATCTTACGTTCTGATGGCAATGAAGTCCCTGGAGGAGTTTTTGATATCGCTTAGGTTTTTTAAGCATTTCTTACGCAGAAAGTTGTCAAGATGCTTGAAAAAGTAGTAGTCGGTAGATGAGAGGTCTGCAGAGTATGGTGGATGAGGCAGAGTTTAGTAGCCCAATTCGTTCAATTTCTTCAGGGTTGGTTTAGCAATGTGAGGTCGGGCATTGTCGTGGAGGAGAATTGGGCCTTTTCTATTGACTAATGCTGGGTATTGTCGTGAAAGTTTCTGGTGCATTTCATCCATTTGTAGACAGCACTTCTTTGCCGTAATAGTTTTGCCTGCATTCAATAAACCTTTATTTGGTGCAACTTTGGCTTCTGGAAATGTCGTGGAGCTTTGTCGGCATCTAACCACTGAACGTCATCTGTTGTCGCAATGAACCTGCTTTTCATCGCACAACCTGGTTGAAAAACGGATCGTTCTTGTTGCATAAAAGAAGGGAAGATGACACTTCATAATGGCGTTTCGTTTTGTTGTCATTCAATTCGGGAGGCACCCATTTATCAGGTTGTTTTGTCTTTTCAATCTCTTTCAATTGCTTGGAAATCCTTGTATTCGTTACGTCTAATTCAGAAGCAAATTCTCAAACAGTTGTGCATCGATTGGTTTCGACTAAGACTCTTAATTGATCATTATTAGCATCTGATGGCCGATCACTACACTCATCATCTTCAAGACTCTCGTCGCTGCCACAAGATTTCTTAAACAACTATTGTTGTGCGTTCAGTAGTGGTTCCTGGGTTTTGTTGATATCGTGAGCTGTTTCTGCAGCTTTTCGGTCTAGCTTGAATTGAAATAAGAAACTTATGTGAAATTGCTTTTTTTTCCATTTTGTATTCAACGTTCGGAAAAAAAGACGTAATTGTTTTAAAACGATTGTTATTTAAACGATTAGATAGAGCGAAAAACGCTCTTTAAAATGATATATAAAGTAAAGGTATTATAACGAAAACATTTAAAAGCATATTTGTTATATATATATATATATATATATATATATATATATATACCAAGACTATAACAAGTCTATATATATATATATATATACCAAGACTATAACAAGTCTTTGTTTTCTTTTTCTGTGAATGTTCTTGCTTGCTTGAGGGTTGAATTCTGGTCTGAAGAGTCAAAGATGACTTTTAGATTGCGTTTCAAACCTCCTGACCAGCAGTAATTATCACTTCCTACACTGATGACTGTGTAAGCATGAAACACTAGTGACTGTGGGTAAAAATGATAAATCGTTTGATGTGTTGCGTTATCCATTTAACTCTAATTCTTCTCTTTATTACCTTCGAAATAGAGAGAGTGACGGAAGTATGTGTAATAGACGACATATGGAATAAAAGTGGAGGGGGGATGCAGCAATATTTATTGGGATGGAGTCAAAGCAATTAATAAAGCGTTAGTAAGAGGGAGATTATTTCAGCCTTTTCTAAATTAGATTAATTAGAATAATTTAAATGGAATGTTTTTCAAATATAACTCAATCACTAAACTAAGCAATATAGAAAAAATGTTTTATTTGGATTATTCAGACTACTATTCTAATCTCGAGTGTGATTTGTGATTCCCACAACGTTTCAGATGACGTAACCTCCAACCTTCTCCAGATGTATCTTGTCAAACTTGGGAATCTGTCCAAAATTTTTAACGAAAACCTTTATTTAACCCACAAGAGGTAGCATGCTCCCGTTCCATTAACCATAACAGTTGTATTACTCGTCTCACCCACAATGAGGATTGAACCTTTAATCTGTAGGTTTGGTTTAGTCTGGGTGTTTTGTTTTACGGCATATCAACCCTTTTCGGGTTATTTAATGCTGAATCCAGTTATTTTTGAAATAGCATTCATGTTGCATCCAGTATATTTTGTAGGTTTTTATTCTTCAAGCTCTTTATATCTTTAATCGCTAGTTTGTAGTGTTTGGTTTGGTTGTTTTATGGTGAATTTTATCGTTTTTGTTCTCTGCCCTACAGAACATGAATGTGTTTTGCGATGGGAGAGGGAAAAGGATTACAGTGTTGATGTTTGGTAGATTTTAAGTTAGGAAATCAGCCAGGAAGTGGAGGAGATAGAAAGAGAAATGGGAAATGGGAAGAAGGAAAAAGGAGGGGGTAGTTTTGCAAAAAGAAGTAGAAAAACAAAAGGCATTAATGTTAGGTGCATTTCGTCTCAGGAAGCCAATATCTTCAGACAGCCTGGTCTGGTAGCATCAAGTCAATCTCTAGAAGTGTGTCACTTAAAACTGAATTTCATTTAGTACTTTATTATTTACACCACAGGTTCGTGGATTTAATAAAGGGCTTGGTTCAAAATATTATACAGGTTCGATAGAAAGATGCCGAGTTTCGACAAGATACCCCTGAATAAGGCCAGGGTTTACATGCGAAATGCTGTGATGAATAACACTCAAGATGAGAACAGTAGTCTGAAAAATCCAAATAATAAAAATCATCAATCCTCATCTGAAAAATTCACAAACATAATGTTGATTAACTTAGCTGTAGTATAATATAAAATTTTATTTATACAAATATTTCTGGCTACATATGTGCACACATGCTTCGATTAAAGTCTAGGATGAATTAAATCTCAAATTGATAAAATTAAGGAAGTCTCGAAAGCGTTTCTGAAGTCGTTCTTCCTGGCGCCCATGGTCAGCCTTCCCTGACCCCAACGGTTAATATGTTCGGAGGTAGGTAGATCCAGCTCTGACAACCGTCTTCATGTTGGTGTGTAGTGATGCATGTTTGCATACCTAGCTCAGCGAATTATTATTAAAGGTTCCTGACGAGTTTAATCTCATGGTAAATTTGATCTTGTAAACACACTGTGTCCAGACCCCAAAACAAATATTCCCTACTTTTACTTGTGGCCCACACTCCTACCCCCCCCCTCGAGCCTCAAAGCTCATGAACAAGGAATGTTGACGGATTTCAATCAAAAAGATAAGAACGTGAAAAGCAGAGGGAGGGGGGTAGTGGTTGTGGTGCAGTGAGAAGTATGGCGCTGGTGGTGGTGCAAGCATGAGCACAAGATTAATTAGTGAGTTCGAGAGATGCTACAATCTCCAGAACCTGTAGGTGAGACCAGTTTAATCAACAGTTTTAAACGCAATGCAATAAAGGTTAGTGGAACAATGATGTCCTGTTTACCCAGCAAATGGGATCAGCTAATCTGGCAACAACATCTGAGTTTATAAACCATCGCCTGCTTTAATCAGGAGAGCAATCACAGCTTTTTCTATTTGGCCTTTGCTATTAATTCCCGTTATTGAAGACAAGCAGCTGTCTTGATAAACCACAAGATATATGCGTGGACTACTCAAACAGCCATCTTGAAGGACTAATTTAACAGGAATAATTAATCAAAACGATACTGGAACACACACACACACACACACATATATATATATATATATATACTAGCATGGTTGCCAGGCGTTGCCCGGGTGTTTGGAGGTGTCTGTTGGAAGGCAGGCTCGAACCCGTACCGCGAAGGAGGAAACGAATGGGGAAAAAAACGTGACGTCTTTGCTGTACCTGAAGTGACGTATGTTTAAATGAAGGCTCGACAATCGAAAAGAAGGGATGATTTTTGAAAATATCGGCGAAAAAAGCGACCTCTCCCTGTAGAAAAGTTTTTTTTTTTTTTTTTTTTATTACATTTTCACCCCAAACAAGGCAAATTGCCACTTTGGTGTAGGGGGCTACTATCAGGGGCAACAACTACTGGGGTACTATGTAGGGATTTGGGCAGCAAGGTGTCGGTTCACGTTACACTTGAACTTCTGCACGTCAGTACTGTTGGGGAAGCAGGGACCTGGAATGGAATTCCAGAGTCTTGCGGTTCTGGGGAAGAAACTATTGGAGTAAAAAGATCTTTTACATCTAGGGACCTCTACAGTGTGGGGGTGGGATCTAGTAGCCTGTCGGGTTTGTCGAGGGTGCTCGCGTCGTGGGGGCACAAGTGATTGCAGTTCATCAGAGCATTCACCACTAAAATACTTGTAGAACAGGCAGAGGGATGCAACATTTCGTCGATGGGACAGAGGCTGAAGCTTAGATGCCAGTTCAGGGCCTATCAGATTTGCGACTCTCTTTTGAACCTTGTCAAGGAGCGAGAGACTAGTAGCAGATGCACCAGCCCAGATGTGGCAGCAATACTCCATACATGGGTGAATGGTGGCCTTATAGAGGTACAGGATACTTTCGGGTGTTAGTAGTTTTCTAGCACGGTAGAGAGAGCCTACCTTTCTTGCAGCGGCCCTGGCAATGCCTTCAATGTAATTGTTCCAACTCATGTTTCCTGTGAACGTTAGGCCAAGGAGTTTGAAAGATGGACTCTCAGATAAAGGGTCGTTGGCCATTGCTATTGGTGGTAGAGAGGGTTTCTTGTAATTATTGAATGAAACTAGTTTAGTCTTGGCAGCATTGAACGCGAGTTTCAGTTCAGGGTGAAGAAATTAATGTTTTTAGCCAATTTTACGGTATTTGTCGTCTGAACTGTCGAGCTTCAAAACGATACTGATCTTGTGAAAATCCGTCGCCTCTGTCGAAAGTTTTAGGCAGACATGCAAACATGCATACATACATTTATATATTAGTAGCTAAAATTTTCGACCCAAACCCTCTAAAAAGCTTGCCCTATCTCTGAATACCCTTTATGTCTCAAATGTTTAGACCAGAAATTATCCGGGTAATTTGGTAGAGACGGCACAGGTCAAATTTTTTTTACCTTGGACCCCTATTATGACCCCTTAACATTAATTGTTTTGGGCTCAAATCAAGTTATTAAGTTAGATCCATGCCAAGGAACATATATCTAAAATTTCAATTGTTTATACCGAAAATTGCTGGAGAAGTTTAATAGAGTTTTCAAAGGTGAGATCGTTGAACCTTGACCCCTAAACCACCAAATTTCTGATCGAAAACGGATGACAAAGATTTTCTCAAATCTCAGTACCCTGTATATCAAATTTCGAGTCTGTAGACTTTAAATTGACAGAGTTATTGTGTAGGGAAATGTACACAGACAGACAGACAGACTAAGACTTACTAAAAAACGGACGGAAAAGCATCTTTGAAACTTGACACAATAAACAAACAGGTTGACTTGCAATCAGCTATTTTAGATTCGCCATCTTTAGAGAAAACACCTGGGTTTTGCCTAATTTAGAAATCGAGCTCGCATAATCAAATATTCCGAAATTGATATGCTTCCACAGATACGCTTAAAAATAAAAGAAAAATCTTAAAGGGCTTTCTGGTGTTTATCTTTTGTAACATGGCTCTAACGATTATATATATATATATATATATATATATATATATATATATATATATATATATATATAATAGGCATCAAGTGCGCTTGAAAGCCAAATCACAACGTAATATTAGGAAAATAAACAAATACTCTCCTTGTTTGAAATTTATAATATAAATATATTTCGGAGCTATACCCCATCCTCAGTATGTTGTTTGTTTCGTTTTTCTTTTCTTTTCTTCTTTCTTGCCATGTTGGAAAGTTGGAGAAAGGAAAGTCTGTTTGTAAAGAGCCGCACGTTGTATCTCAGCGGTTGTATTTTAAACTGTTGGAACAGTGCTTAGGCAACGCGAGAATAACGTCAAGGGTGTGAGTTCCATATCGAAACGTTGATTTAATTTGAATAAAATAACATTTTTCCTGCGTTGTGATTTGGCTTTCAAGCGCACTTGATGCGTATTTTATTTTGTGAGTGGGGGAGTGGTTGGTCATTTTATGTATTTTTAACAGAAATATATTTCACAGCAAATTAATTTGGTTTGTGGCGTATTTGCGTTTAAACATAATTAAAATTATCTAAATTACACTCAGGTATCTTTCATATATACTTAAAAGCAAACTACAAATTGTATTTTGGTTTGTGACCTTCGTGGGTTTATAAATAGAAATAAAACATTAAATATTAGTAATTAGCCTTGCGAGCCCGGAAGTGCAAAATAATAATAATAATAATAATAATAATAATAATAATAATAATAATAATAATAATAATAATAATAATAAATTAAAAAAAATTAAGCAACACCTATGGGAAAGTAAAATAGCAGCTAGTACCGTGTCGAGCAAACAAAAAACGGGGGTGGGGAAAAGTTACCGACTGTGTCAAGGCTCGAACGCGGAATGCTAAATGTAAAAGTAAACACGTTTATTGAATTGACCACGGTAAAAGTGTCACTTTACTGGGCTTCGAAGTAACCCTTATAACGCGTAAATGAATTAATTACCAAAATAAAAGTGTAACATGACTGATCTCTCTCTCTCCCACTCTCTCTCTCTAAAGAACTAAAAGGTTTGTAGAAACCGCTCCTCACACAGAAAAGATATTTTAATATACATATATATATATTAAAATATCTTTTCTGTGTGAGGAGCGGTTTCTACTAACCTTTGAGTTCTTTATATATATATATATATATATATATATATATATATATATATATATATATATATATATATATATATATATATATATACACACACACACACACACACACACACACACACACACACACACATTTCATCCGCTCGGGAAACATGTAACCAAAATGGACTGCGAAAATGCTTTTATACATTCTGAACACATTTTAAATATATTTTAATTATTTTACACTTGGAATAATTTCTGAAGAGGACGTTACACAGAACGTCTGAAACGCGTAAAAAACTATTTCAATGATTTCAAAACATTATTACAATGATCTAAATATGATAACTTTTTATATGAAAAATCAAAACACGGAATAATATAAAATAATGTTAAAAAATACACAGCAATTGTCGGTGACCTTTCTTATTTATATATATATATATATATATATATATATATATATATATATATATATATATCGTGATGCTTTGAAAAGAAATCAATGAAGTGCTCAATCGCAAAAGTGGGAACTAAAATACAAATTATTTATATAAAGACTATATCTTACATATTGTGAGGCGTATCATGGTCTCATTGCAGTGTATATGCCTTTTAAAAGATTTTTTTAAAAATCCAAACGAATCATCAGCTACTCATGAAATGAATAACACCTCAAAGAATGGTGTCCAAAACAAAATCACCGGTAAAAACTGGTGAAACGCGCTCGGGTGCACCATTTTGAGAAATTACCTTTTCAATGAAGGTGGATTGTATATCCATATGTGTTTTAATCATTGCTTAGTGTCGTTGTATTAATTGTTGGAAATGGGTGTTGTTTGGATTCCTCTTTTGATGAAGTATTTAAATTTAGAGGCAGCAGTTGTGTTGTAACTTATCTGATACTGAGTGGGCCAGATATTAAGTCGGGGTGTATTCCCATTGTTAAGGGTTATAAGTTTAAAGATTCTTTTACAAATTGGATTGGGTGTATATAAGTTTTAACCTATGGGTACAGTTGTAGTTTCTGACCTTGGTGCTGTGGGGTTAGTTGTTGAATAAATGAGGAGAAAAACACAATAACAAATATGCATTAACAAAAATACATAAAAGAAGTAGTTGAGCAATATCTTTGCTCACTGTTGGACTAGTGGCGACGACCATAATCTCCGCGTGTCTATCTCTGACTCCTTTCGTAAACCGGTTCTCAATTTCCGGAAGTGACGTCATGGAATAGTTCATTATTCCAGGTAGTAGGAGTGAGGAGAGGGTGTTCTGTAAACTTGTTTCATATATTTTTATATATAATTCTACCCGGTCATGACCGATAGAATCTCTTGTTGTGAATTATATGTTTGGTTCAGTTTGAAATTCTGTACAGGTTTCCGAGTCCAACATAAAGATTCTGAAATTCAAAAAGATTTTCTTGAAGTAGATCAGAAGTTACATTGGCTGAAACGTTGTAAAATTAAAGATGGGTATAGTAATCCTGGACTTTCATTATAGTTTGCAATGTGGCTTCAACTGGCTTCAAGCTATTTTTCCACTGCCTTTAATGAGAACGAATAGATTTTTTTCATAAACATTTATATGGAAGCTCATGATGTAAAGATTAAACAAAAATGGATGTTCTTTTCCTGAGGCTGAAGGCGGCTATATTGAATAGAGGTCAGCTCTAAGACATCATGAATTTACTTGAATTGATTTTTTCAATAAAAGTTTTTAAAGGTTCTTAACAGCACGCCAGTGGAACTCTGTTCCGTCTGCCTGTTTCCCACCGGACTACAACTTGGATGTCTTCAAATCCAACGTAAACAAATTCCTGATGAACCGCCCCCTTCAGTAGACACTTTATGAAATCTCAACACTAACGTAAAACGTTTTGTTCATGCAATAACCTTATCCCTGAGTGGCTTCCGGGCCTTGATAAGTGGTGACCTCCTTGTAAAAAAAAATAAATAAAATAAAATAAAGCCGTCGTATTATCTTCGTCTCCTTGTTCACTTTGCTGTTAAGAATTAAAAATGTCAAAAATCAAAAAGATGTCAAGGAAAAAAGATGTCAAGAATAAAAATATCAAGAATTTTTTTTTTTAATGTGAAGGTTTTTTTAATGTCAAGAAACTTTTTTCTTAAAAGTCAAGAATTAGTATATTTTTCTTGAATCACAAAGAATTTTTTTCAATGTCAAAAATTGAACAAATGTCACAAATAAAAAAAGTCCAAAAATTTTTTTAAATGTCTAAAATACAAAAAAAATGTTGGGAATAACAAAACTGTGAAGAATAAAAAATATCAAGAATAAAAAAAAAAATGCCTAGAATAAAAAAAAAATGTCACGAGCCTAAAAAATGTCAAGAACATCAAAAAAGAAAAACATTTAAACAAAAAAAATTCTTAATTTTTGGATCGCAGGTTTTCATTTTCCTAATTAAAAAAAAATCAATTTAAAATATTTTTCTTTTCTTTTTAAGGAATTCGTAATGTAAGATGATATGTTGAAAATATTGATTTGAAAACAATTTTTTAAAAAGTTGAACAATAGTTTGTTTTATGTTTGTATCATTTCAAAAAGCCCTGAATTACGTAAAAGAACACCTGCTATCAGAGTGATAAATTTTTATTTCAAGTTCCCTCCCCCATCCTCTCACCCACCCCCGTCGTCTTTAGAACACGCAGTAGAGTTGACAGCATTGATCTTTCTCTTCTAATTGGACCATGAACAGAAGATTTAGAATTACACCTCATCAAAGAAAAATATAAATTCTATAAATAAGTTTTGTTTATAGCATATCCACTTCTATTTGTTTAGGGGGAAGGTGTATTTGCTTTACACAACATTTTTAGATATTAGAAATTTAAAAGCCCAAAATATACTTTTTCTGCATAACAAATTATCTATTTACTTTTATTACAAAAATGAATGCAACCTTCAAACATATAAAGTCCGTCTCAAGCGTTTATATATATATATATATATATATATATATATATATATATATATATATATATATATATATATATATATATATAAAGCTGAACATCTGTGTGTGTGTGTCTGGTCACGAATAGACGCCTATATGGTTGACTATTATAGAAAACTGATCACATATAATGATAGAAGGTGGATCGAGACACAGGAATGGGTATGTTTGATCTGGCATAATGATTATTCATTAAAATTGTGGGTCCTGCGTACGCACATGGTCCACAAAGTATGAAAATAAAAATGTAAAATTTAAAACAAAGAAAATGTTTACAAGTATTTTTGATATAGATGTACATAATAATACTTTGATAAGTAGTTTTTAACTTAAATAGGGATCGTATAATAAAATTGTGGGCTCTGCGTTCGCGCTTGGCCTCCATAGCATGGAAATAGGCACAAACTTTAATAAAGACTTTTTATATCTATCTGCGTTAATATACTTTGATAATTATGTTTCAGTTTGAAGAAATATGGTATAATAAAATTATGGGGTTTTCGTTCGCACCTGACCTCCATAGAATGGAAATATGTCACAAAGTTTAACAAGGTTTTTTAATATAGATCCATAGAATATTGTGATAAGTGTTTCAGTGTGAACAGGTATGGTATAATAAATTATGGGATTTATCTATTTTATTTTTACTTTCATCATATTTTGCTTTGGTTTTGATACCCCCAAATTCGAAGCTATTTCTTTACAACCCTTTCTTTTCATAACCTATCATACTTTCATAAATCAGAGTCTATTTTCTGTAGGCTGTTTTTGAACCCAGTCAACGACGGGTACTTTTGCTAGTGTATTATAGTAAAAAAAAAATAAATAAAAAAATTATTATATATATATATATATATACATATATATATACACACACACATATATATATATATATATATATATATATATATATATATATATATATATATATATATGTATATATATATATTGAGTAAAACTTGTGAATTAAAAAGCAGTTTTCAAAAGGAAAAAACAAAATAAACTCGTCGTTTTGGAAACAATGTTCATTTGATTGGAATTGAAAATGAGTATTTATAATAATTTAACAAAAGTTTTGTCCTTTACAGCATAGTCTCCTCATCGGAAATAAATAGGGTTGAGTTAAAGACACCAAAATAAAACTAGCATTTTAGTCGTAAGTAAGCCAGATATTCTTTATTCATCTACATAAGAAAATTTGTTTTAAGTTCAGTCAGTCTATCTATTGGCATGCTGTTATATCTTGTCTCCGAATCAAAATAATTATTTAAATTTATATTACTTTAAAAAGCTGTTCTACATATTATATATATATATATATATATATATATATATATATATATATATATATATATATATATATATATATATATTAGAGGGAATTTAGAACAGCGTTCTAAAGTAATTTAAACTATTCGTACATATTTTATTTATATATATATATATATATATATAATATTTTACATATATAATAAATATTATATATATATATAATCTTTTTTATATATGCAATAAATATTTTATATAACTATAATAAATATTATATATAATAAATATTTTATATATATAATAAATATTATATATATAATAAATATTTATATATATATAATAAATTTTTTATATATATAATAAATATTATATATAAAATAATTATATATATAATAAATATTATATATATATTTTATATATATATAATAAATATTATATATATAACAAATATTTTATATATATATATAATATTTTATATATATATATAATAAATAGTTCATATATATATAATAAATATATTATATATATATATAATAAATATTTCATATATATATAATAAATATTTCATATATATATAATAAATATATTATATATATATAATAAATATTTCATATATATATAATAAATATTTCATATATATATAATAAATATTTCATATATATAATAAATATTTAATATAAATGTGTATATAATAAATATTTCATATATATATATATATACATAATAAATATTATATATATATGTATATATAATAAATATTATATAAAAATGTATATAATAAATATTTCATATATATGTATATAATACATATATCATATATATATAAAAAATATTATATATATATGTATATAATAAATATTTCATATATACATGTATATATAATAGATATTATATATATGTATATAATAAATATTTCATATATATATGTGTATATAATAAATATTTCATATATACATATATATATAATAAATATTATATATATGTCTATATAATAAATATTTCATATATACATATATATATAATAAATATTATATATATGTATATAATAAATATTTCATATATATATATATATAATAAATATTATATATATATATATGTATATAATAAATATTTCATATATACATATATATATGTAATAAATATTATATATATATATAATAAATATTATATATATAATAGATATTTTATATATATAATAAATATTATATATATAATAAATATTATATATATAATAAATATTATATATGTATATAATAAATATTTTATATATATATAATAAATATTGTATCTATGTATATATAATAAATGTTATATATATAATAAATATTATATATATAATATATAATAAATATTATATATATAATAAATATTATATATATAATATATAATAAATATTATATATATAATAAATATTATATATATAATATATAATAAATATTATATATATAATAAATATTATATATATAATATATAATAAATATTATATATATATATATATATATATATATATATATATATATATATATATATATATATATATCTTTATTAAGGATATATAAAAAATCTCCCAGGACAAATCAATATGGTAGTATAGGTTTCAAACCTGGGGTTTAACCAGATTGAAGAATAATGATTCGATTGAGTTATTTAAATTTATGAATACATAGAGTGATTTCAACCAACTTCAACCGTAATAGACAATTTTCAACATATAACAGCAGCGGACATATTCACTGCTAAAATAAACAAATTTACGGTAAATGTACCGTCTACATTCTTATTTATTTATTTATTTATTTGTGTTCGTCAAAAAAAAAATAGCCTACCGTAATACTGTTTTTATTTATTTCATCTTATTAGCAACTGTCATTTTCTGCTTTTTTTATTGGTTTTAAAAGTTTCCTTTCTTTGCTTTAATGTATAAATATAGTTTCCATTTTGCTTTTCTATAGAAACGTTGACACCCTAAAAGAAATTGATAATCAATCTTTTATTCTTTGTCTATTACGTTTACATTGAGAAATATCCATTAACTAATTTATTTGGATAAAACTTTCTTTTCTTATTCCAATCGCCTACAAGTGGAGGCCGATGTTTGCACAATATATATATGCCGCAGTTTGATGAATAATGTTAACTTTTTTATATTCATACTTTTCATCTTTGGACATTTATTATATTCTTTTTGAACTAATTCATTTATTGAATCGAACTGAAATAATCATGTAATTATTTAGCAGCCCATTACAAATGTGAGGTGGGAAAGTGTTTTGCAACTATTGCATATTTTCACCTAACAAATTAATAACAGATGTTGTAATGGAAAAAATACTTCTCTACAGGACACAATAGCGCTAAAAAAAACAAATACAACCATAATAATCGCTCAAAAACAGAAATTCAACTACTGGTAACCTTAACACTATCCTAATCTTACACAAATACTTGCAATTCCGCATGCATAAGTATAGATGCATAAATATAAAAAAATAATCATAACGTCTTTTAACACTCAATAATCACGCAAACATATAAAAATAAATCAACTTTAACATATGATGCAATTCTTCTAAAAAACATGTGCAGCCTCTTTGAAGTATCGATAATAGTGCTTCATTATTAAAATTACATACTGGAGCTCTTACAATTTTGCTACGGTTAGCACTACCAAAAGGTTGAAGAAATACTAGCTATCTTTTCCGTTCCGCACACAGAACTACCATACAATGTAATCAAACACATATTGCTCTTTCCTTGCTCGGACGGAACACTCTCAACATGTGAACACATCATTGGTTTATAAATGTAAATATAAACACAATACCGACACGCCACTACTTCACCCCACTCAAAACGGCCTTATTTTTTTTTTTCCTTTACGGGTACCAATACTTCAGTTTTAATTTTTGAGCGATTATCAAGACTTTAATGATGCTGTCTTTGTGTTTTGCTTTAGATTTTATATTCCTGTTGACGATTAAATTTAATTTTATATTCTTGACCGATTACCTAGGTGATAAAACTGTGACTTATCATATCGACCCATTCTTTTTAGAACTGATTAAATGCTTTGATATAAGTTAAAACAAAATAATATTATGTAGATCGGTTTCAACGTACGTTTTCTTAGCTATTGAAACACTTATTTGTTATATATTTGTTTTATTACCACTCTTACTGTTGCAATATCTTGGACTTGTAATGGGGTATATATTTAATTGCTGCCCACATCAGCAATATGTGGCACAAGGCTGGACAGTGGGAACTCCTGCAATTTTAAAAATTGCCTGTCGGGGCGCCTCAGGCAGCAAGCAATAAACTTGCCTCACCGGAAAACCCGGTAGTAAGGCCTGGGAGGGTGGACCTCCTAGGTATTACCCAGGCGGCGTACCTCAGTCCAACAGGTGCTGGGCCGGTTCCCGGCCCCTCAACTGTTGGGCTGAGTGTCAAGTGACGAATCCTTGACGTGTACTATCCTGTCTCCCTGCAGCCGAAGCCGCTAGGAGACACATCCCCATCAGACGAAGTAATGGGGTATATATTTAATTACCGCCCACATCGGCAATATTTGGCACAAGGCCTGGAAAGTGGGATACCCGCAGGCTCCCCTAAAGGAGGGGCACTCCTGCAATTTTAAAAATTGCCTGAGTAACCCCGTCGGCATTCCCCGGTCGGAGCGCCTCAGGCAGCAAGCAATAAACTTGCCCCACCGGAAAGCCCAGTGGCAAGGCCTGGGAGGGTTGACCTCCTAGGTATTACCCAAGCGGTGTACCTTAGTCCAACAGGTGCTGGGCCGGTTCCCGGCCCCTCACCTGTTGGGCTGAGTGTCAAGTGACGAATCCTTGACTAGTACTACCCTGTCTCCCTGCAGCCGAAGCCGCTAGGAGACATCCCATCACTATGGAGAGTAATGGGGTATATATTTAATTGCCGCCCACATCGGCAATATTTGGCACAAGGCCTGGAAAGTGGGATACCCGCAGGCTCCCCTAAAGGAGGGGCACTCCTGCAATTTTAAAAATTGCCTGAGTAACCCCGTCAGCATTCCCCGGTCGGGGCGCCTCAGGCAGCAAGCAATAAACTTGCCCCACCGGAAAGCCCGGTGGCAAGGCCTGGGAGGGTGGACCTCCTAGGTATTACCCAAGCGGTGTACCTCAATCCAACAGGTGCTGGGCCGGTTCCCGGCCCCTCACCTGTTGGGCTGAGTGTCAAGTGACGAATCCTTGACATGTACTACCCTGTCTCCATGCAGCCGAAGCCGCTAGGAGACACATCCCATCATCTCAAGAGAGTGATGGGGTAGATATTTATTTGCTGCCCACATCAGCAAAATGTGGCACAAGGCCGGAAAGTGGGAACCCCGCAGGCTCCCCTAAAGAAGGGGCACTCCTGCAATTTTAAAAATTGCCTGAGTAACCCCGTCGGCATTCCCCGGTCGGGGCGCCTCAGGCAGCAAGCAATAAACTTGCCCCACCGGAAAGCCCGGTGGCAAGGCCTGGGAGGGTGGACCTCCTAGGTATTACCCAGGCGGTGTACCTCAGTCCAACAGGTGCTGGGCCGGTTCCCGGCCCCTCACCTGTTGGGCTGAGTGTCAAGTGACGAATCCTTGACATGTACTACCCTGTCTCCATGCAGCTGAAGCCGCTAGGAGACACATCCCATCATCTCAAGAGAGTGATGGGGTATGATCTCACACAGTCGGACGATTCTATTTATAAACGATGCTGCTAGGAACTGAGGAATCGAATTAATTCACGTTCTGCTACCAACCAATCAGAAACCAGAATTGCTTCATAAATATTAAACCTTTTCTGGAGCAATTTCACATGTCCCCCCCCCCCGTCTCGACACGGTAAGAATATTTTGCTCTTTGGAACTGTCTACTGCAAACAAGTCATCTCTCAAAACTTGTTTAGAACAACGAACCATTGGAAACTGTTCTGTCTACTGCAAACCAGTCACCTCTCAAAACTTGTTTAGAACAACGAACCATCGGAAACTGTTCTGTCTACTGCAAACCAGTCACCTCTCAAAACTTGTTTAGAACAACGAACCATCGGAAACTGTTCTGTCTACTGCAAACCAGTCACCTCTCAAAACTTGTTTAGAACAACGAACCATCGGAAACTGTTCTGTCTACTGCAAACCAGTCACCTCTCAAAACTTGTTTAGAACAACGAACCATCGGAAACTGTTCTGTCTACTGCAAACCAGTCACCTCTCAAAACTTGTTTAGAACAACAAACCATTGGAAAATGTTCTGTCTACTGCAAACCAGTCACCTCTCAAAACTTGTTTAGAACAACGAACCCTCTGAAACTTTTATGAAACTAAACATGGCTTACACTTCTAGACTTACTTTCTGTAGAGTATTTTATTGTTTAGAAGATGTGCTAGAGCTAAGTTTAGAAAAAAAATGCTTGCAGTATACCAAGCAAAACACTGGGCGACTTGAAGTGGGTAGAAGGCAGTTACCTACTTCTGTTTTCGCTCAATCTAAAGCATTAATAAATGCTTTCTTTATAATCACCCAATACCTACAGGTTATCGTCCCAAACCAACATTAATCGCCAGTAATCAACAGTGCTTACAATCACAGACAGTGGCTTTCACTAGCTGCCACTGGAAACCAATCCCCAACAGTGAATGCCAGATTATTTCATTTGGGCCATGACCGCCCGTGTCCACTAATTTCCAGGGACGGCAGTGACCATCAACAACAACCGTAGTTTAATTTGTTTTCGGGGGGAGGGGAAGGGTCCTTTAACGATTCTGTTCTGGATCTGTCATGCTTCCACCGGGCAACGCCGGTTAACGGGTCTTGTCAGTAAAATATAATGCTATAAAGAAGATAATCATTTTATATTTCTTGAATATATTCCTCTTAGAATACATTACTCTTTATAAATTACTCTTTAAAAAAATACTCTTTAAAAATTACTCTTTAAAAATACTTTTAAAAAATTACTCTTTAAAAATTACTCTTAAAAATTACACTTTTAAAGTTATTCTTTTAAAAATACTCTTAAAATACTCTTTAACAAATATTCTTTAAAAAAACAATCTTAAAAAGTACTCTTTATAAATTACTCTTTAAAAAATTACTCTTTAAAAAGAGATCTGTTGGCATTGCCAAGTTGACCACTGCCTGCTAATATCTATTTGTGAAGAAAAAATAAGGAGAATAAGGTTTGATTTTTTTTGAAGAATCAGATTGAATAATAATGTTGGGGATGAACTTGTAGATACTAAAGTATGCCGTGATCCGTTGATTGATCAGATAATACCTGTTCGATCTCTCGTCTTAATAAAGTAAAGACTGAAGTGGAAGAATGGTTCAGCCACCAAGATCTCATAATTCGCTCCCATAGACTACAGGGGTGGATTACCTCTCTGCATTGGATTTCAGTTGACAAATTCGTGGCATGAGATAAAAAGAGGAGGCAGTTCGTTGGAGAGGTTCAAAGAACCCAAGGAAGAGAGAAGGTGGATCGCAATCCACTACACGCCGGCCATAGACAGCCATTTCTTATATGTCCATCTTTTCCGACTACACTCTCATCACAGCAGGTCCATTCTCGCATTCACTTTACATACCCATCTCTTTCAACGTCGGCGCACACTTGCTAATTTGCATATGCATTAAAACATTGCTCCTGCTGCTAATACGATCGATTGCCATCCATCCTTCGACTGTTGCTGCTATTTTCATACAAGCTCATATGCGCTGTGTTACATAACGTGTATATATTTATAAGTGTGTTTATGACCGTCTAGTATTCTCGTGTTTGTACGTGTCGATAGATTCACTGATACAGTTCAATAGACATATAACATTTACAACAAAAACGGGACGGATAATAGTTCTTTGGGAATTTACATCGGGCCAATATGAGAAATGTATCCGGTCCATCTTTGGTTTTATTTGATGGGAAGCTGCAAAGAAGCTCCATCCCAATGAATCAATAAATATTAGGTTGTCTTTTCAGCAACTTTTTTACGGATGTTTCCCCATTGAAAAGATGCTCGCTGGACCTACGTTCCTTACATTTTACAGGCGTTGGACCCCTCGCTCTCTCCAAGTATTTCAAGCCATTACGACCGGTCGGCTCCACTCTCTGTCTGTCTCTAACCACTAACTGACTAAAACCCTACGTATACAAAAACATCTCCCTTCTAATGACGTCATCAACATCTATCATTCATAAGCATCGGCTGATGTCACGTATACTTGTTTAATCAAGCTAACTTTCCTGTTTGTGTTAGTTATGAAAACTAACATTCATTTTCATTTCTAACAAATATTTTTAACCTAAAAAATACCTTTCGTCTTGATGACATTGTTTCTGTTTCTATTTTATGAATATCAATAACGATCATAATAATAATCATTCAGCTAACTTAGTGTTGCCCGGACCAACTACAGAACACCCATAATCGGACTGCTACGATCATCAGTGCAGGGGCAAATAGAAAGAAGGTAAACTTTGACTAAAAACCTGAGAATCTGATATGAACCAATCGTCTTACTTACAAAGTGGATTGCAGCCAGCTGTGGTACCCTCCAGAAAGTGCTGCTGCTATTGTGCACAGAAATCACTGCTTTCAACAAAATAAATGTACCAAGAGTAAAGCTGCTTTCAGGACTGCCAGCAACCACAGGGCAATGATTGAGGCTAAAGGCAGATACATTGATTAAATGTTAGTTCTGTACATCTATATCAGATCTACCTTTGCATTCCATGTTTAAAAAAGGATGTGTCCTCTATAGTATCAGACTTGACGGAATGATTAATTCTAGGTATAGACCGTTTCATACACTCGAAAAAATTCCAGCAAAAACCTAACAGTGAGCCATGGTTATCTCCGAAATGTCTTGCTGCTATTGCATATAGAAAGCACTTCTTTCATTGCTTTAAAAAAAATAGTTGTACGGAGACTAAAGCCGTCTTCAGGGCTGTCAACAACCACTGGAAAAAAGTAATAAAGAACGCGAGAAGTCGTATGCTCGGTCTGTTATGTTCAAAGTAACTGAACAGCGGCTCTGTTCTCACCAGTCTTGATGAATAACAAACAGGGCGCTAAACAAAAGCGTGTGCTCTATCCTAACCATCAACAATGGACTTGAGATAATCTCGTCAGCATCGAACAAAGCCAAACTCTTTGCAAATAAATTTGTAGCTATATTGTGATAATTAAATTGATTGACTTACCGAGGGTGGCTCGGTGGGAAGGGAAAGACACTCATGGCTGTGAACGGCCCGGCCTGGTGTTTGTTAATGAAGAAAATAGGATGTCTATTCCTTATAGCTTAAATAGGCATTCCAGTCTCGTTTCAATCTCGCTGAACGAGAGATTGAGACTATAAAAAGAGTCACCTTTGTAGGTTTGTTGTTGTTGTAGTTTGTTCTTGTTGTTAGAGATCTATCAGACCGGTACGACAACTGTTAACAGCGCGTTATATTTACAAGAATACGTTTGCTTGTAAGCAACGAGGTAATTTTTCGTTGCAAGCTAAACCTCTTTTCCTCCCCCCCCCACTCATCGGTAGGAAATATCGACAATATCTATTCTATATGATCAGGACAACAACCCCTGTATTTCTTCCTGTATCTGAAAACATGGTATGTAATATACAAATATCTGTGCGTGATCTTGCCAAGCTAATCAAAAACCTCGATTCTTGTAAAGCAATCGGACCTGATGACATTCCATCTTCGTCACATATTTTTTGCTTATGTTAGTTATGAAAATTAACATTCCTTTTCACTAAGTTAATATTATTAGAAACTATTTTAACATAAATAACTTTATTTGTAAAAACGTTTTGCCTTGATGACATTCTTTCTGTTTCGATTTTTACAAATATCAATAAGGATCATCATAATAATAATCGTCCATCTAATTTAGTGTTGCCCGGACTAAATATGTAACAAACTGCTATCCGACAATATAATAGAATTGGTGTTGCTCGGACCAACTATGTAACACTAGCAAACGAGATAAATTTCAAACGAAACTTTTCGTTGTTTATTTGTACCGTTGGGCAACGCCGGTTACTTTGCTAGCGTGACGTAAACGAATTTGAAAATACTACCTTCAGTCTGCGTAGCTAGTGCAATTGAAATATTGAAAGGTTTCGCAATCAAGTGAAAATTAAGAATTCTGATTGAGTGTTTGAAAGAGGATATTCCTTTCTTAATATGAAGACGTATTTGGCGGGAACAGAATTTTTATTAAACGAGATGGAATAATTGTTAATTCCGCGGATCTGGCGAAGAAAAAAAAATGGTTCTTTCTAGAAAGAAAATCATTTTCAGATGTTTCCTGCGTTTCTACTGGAGGGAATTCGGCTGCAGATCAAAGTAAACAGAATTATGATTCTTACCATCCCCATGTACGCTCGTGGACCATGTATGCCAGACACGCCAAGGAACTAAACTATAGACTTATAAAAATTAAGTGACAGTAAAAGATACCAGACACAGATGTATTAATTCGTTCTGGGGTCACTCTTGACTCTTTCCAATCAAACAACGCACCTCGTTATGTAACAAGTAGGTGTGTAAAATAATGTTAAAAAATCGTAAATTTTCATAAGGTTGGATTAGGCATAAAAGCAGAAACTCTCATTATAAGTTAAAAGGTTAGTTTTAAGGTGACGTGAAAAGATATGACGTTATAGACAGAAAGTCTGAAGTGACATGTAATGGATCGGCTGATGAAATCTTTCTCTTTTTTCCTTGACCTGCAAGAGAGAGCAGTTGTGTTTGGGACAGCTTATTTCTTTCATGGAGACTAGGTAGAGGGGAAGATCCACGAGGTATCATGAATGTATAAATAAAGACAAAATAGCATTATAAAAGCCCAAATGATCGTGTGCTGTTTGTATTAACAATGTTTGCAACCGATTCCGCAAGTTGGAAGGAATATATATATATATATATATATATATATATATATATATATATATATATAGTGCAAATGGTAATTAATAAAAACTGAAGAAAGTGCTCAATACTGTTGTAGAGAAAATATGCGTTTTATTTTTTATTACCGTATCTTTCTGTTAAGTTACATTATTGTTTCAGCTACACGGCCGTTTTCTTGGCCATTTGTAGCTTCCTCAGACTTTTACAGAAGAAGAAAATATTGGCGGGTTCTGTAAAAGTCTGAGGAAGCTACAAACGGCAAAAAAAAACGGCTGAGTAGCTGAAGCAATAATGTAACTTAACAGAAAGATAGGGTAATAAAAAATAAAACGTATATATATATATATATATATATATATATATGTATATATATATATATATATATATATATTGTGTTGGTAGTAATTATTTGTAAGTGTGTCCACCAAAAGAGTGCTCAATGTTTAGACAGAGCCAAAATAAGTGAATTTAGTTTACAAAGCATACATGTTTCATGTTTTGTTTGTAAACTAAATTCATTTACATATATACATATATATATATATATATATATATATATATATATATATATATATATATATATATATACTAGATGGACGCCCAGTGTCATCCGGTTTTGCCCAGGCATACCATGCGCTTAAACATGATAATGCGTATCTATTAGTATAGAATCAATCCTCTATTGATTATTATATGTTACGACGAATAATTTGTCGGTGGACTAATTCGCAAAAAAAAAAATATATATATGTTTAAGTAATACTAATGATAATGTCGTTCATCAAATTCCGTCTGTGTTTGTTTACAATATCACGTCAGCTGATATTTGGGCTTGACGATCTTAAAAATAGTCTTTTCGCCTCTTACACATAAAAAAGAAGAATTTTTACAGGGGGAATATTTTACGTTACATCGGTGTAACGGGAAATATTCTTTTTAATAGAAACAATAATCATAAAGTTGATCCATTGCCTTAGTTATGCAGCCCAAATTATTTTATTGGGAGTGGGGAAGGATTAGTGACCATACAATTCTGTCAAAAAAGGTTCGGCTTACCCTGCGCCAGACACTTTTACCAAAATACCACAATCATCCTTCAGCCTAATCTTGTAACAGAGCGCATATGAAAATATCGGCAGCAGCCAAAGGATAGATGGCAAACGATTGTCTTAGCAGCAGGAGCAGTGTTGGAACGCTTATGCAAATTGGTAAGTGTGCTCGAGCTTGGCTTGCGTCTGAAGAAGAAGAAAAAAGGACGCCACGTGGCTGGGAGAACAAAGTTGACGCCGAAGGAAAGTGAAGGCAAGAATGGGCTGGCTGTGGCCAACGTGCGGTCGGAATAAAGAGGGCGGTCGAAAAAGATGGACGTTATCTAAGGCCGGCGTGTAGTGGAGCAGAAGTGAAAAACTTTTAAGCTGGTGTCGATACGAGGAGAAAGAAAAACAGTAATAGACAACTTGAGTTAAAAAAAGAAAGAAAAGCGGATTTGGATTTTTTATTTTTGTTTGATATATTTTTATGATTTATCAAAGTAAAGTGTAACGCCACATAACGTTACAATCTTACTTAACTGAATGACATCCAATTTGTTTTAAAAGATTTTTTTTTTACAAAGAAAAATTCTTCAGAAGTGGAACAACATTTACATAAAAAAAAACAGAAAGAAAATAATGTAGGTTAGTAAGAACCTCCCAACCCTCTACTAAATGTTAAGCCATCCACTGTCCCTGAAAACTAACAGGGCGGTCTCTAGAGAGAAGTGGGGGTTAAGCGGGATGTAAAAGTAAAACAGTTCGGGGTGGTATATCGTATCTTCCTTGATATAATACTACAGTTTAGGGGTGATAAATGTGGGGAGTAAGCGTCTTTTGACGATTTCTAGTACAAAAATATTATTATTATTGATTTGTTCGTTGTATTTATGCTCTAGATGGGAGTGTGTGCTAAGTGGGATGTAAAAAACAAATTGGAGTAAATATGGAAATGGATGGTGTCATCCAAGATAGTATACAAGCTGGCGGCCTGTAGACGGGAGTGAGAGCTAAGGCCGACAATCAGTTTTTACTTTCTCCGAAAACAAACAGGTTGGTCTTTAGATGAGATTAAGGGCTGTGGCATGTCAAAAATAAATCAGATCAGGAATATGGAATTATCATGCTATTCTTGGATTTTAGCACTTGTAATAAAGATGGGCCTTCACCCCCCCCCTCCCCCCAAAAAAAAACTGTCAATTTGAACAGATTGTTAATCAATGACTTTAACCTTTACGCCATAAAAATAACAACCAAGATGAGAATATGACGATTGTGAATTTTTGAAATGAGGATTTATTATTTGTATTATTATTCATCGGACTTCTGTTCTCATCCTGAGTGTGATTTTCACAACGTTTCGGTCGATATAACCTCCGCAAGGACCCGCGGCGCAATGGTTAGAATACTGGAAAAATCAATTGCAAAAGTGATATTCTCCTGAAGGTTGAAGGTTCAATCCTTAGTGTGGGCGACCGAAAAAATATATTTGCGAATTATTTAGGACCTCTATCCAGTCGCGGCCGACAGAACAAGAGCACGCCCCCCCCCCCCGTGAAGTAAATAAAAGGTTCTGCTCGCAATTCCGTCCAAATTCCCGAGTTCGACAGAAACATTCCTGAGTTCGACAAGATACACCTGAAGAAGATCAGAGGTTATATCGAAACGTTGTGAAAATCACACTCAAGATGAGAACAGTAGTCCGATGAATAACAATACAAGATGAGAATAGTCGGAATAATAAAAAAATATATATTTAGTACTTTTTTGGTGTTGCTGTTTTTATACTGAACATTTGATATTTAAAAGAAAAAAAATGCATCTTTGCCTGCAATGCTCATTTTAATCATGTTCTAAGATCACCGAGATTAAGCAACGTTGAGTCTGGTCAGTAGCAGATGAGTCACCATTTGGGAATACTAGTTGCTGTATGTAAGGTAATGTCGACATATCTCTGCAAGAACTTAAAAACAAATATGCCAAAACACACACACACACACACACACACACACACACACACACAACATAATCATCAGCTCCCCTGATCAAGATATACACGCGACTGGAGACCGTTTGTGAATTTAACATTCACTCGACATTTCCTCCTTTGGAGGAAGCCGGTTCAACCCGCCCAACGTGAATGCCGTTGGCATAGTAATGCTCGTTTAGGGAGTTTTGCTCATTTGTAACTTGTACCAAGTGCTTCTTTTTTTTTTTTTTTTTTTTTTTTGTATAATTGGTACCAAATGCTTGTTCTTTTTATTTGTTTGCTTGTTTTTGTAACTTGATGCCCGTTTTCTTTTTTTTTTTTTTTTTGTAACTTGTACCAAATGTTTGTTTTTTATTTGTTTGTTTGTTTTTGTTTGTTTGTTTTTGTTATTTATAACAAATGCCTGTTTTTTTTTGTTTTGTTTTATTTTTGTTTTTTTGTAATTAGTACCAAATGCTTGTTTTTTTATTTGTTTGTTTGTTTGTTTTTGCTTGTTTGTTTTTGTTATTTATACCAAATGCCTGTTTTTTTTTTGTTTTTGGTTGTTTTGCTTTTTTGTAACTTGTACCAAATGTTTGTTTTCATTTGTTTTTTGAAACTTGTAACAAATGATTTTGTGTTTGTTTGTTTATTTTGTAACTTGTACCAAATTTGTTTTTTATTTTTGTTTTTGCTAACGTGAAACAATTATTGTATATCACGCCGCTCAGAGTGCTTTCTGATATCATAGATTCATTCATTTCCGGTTTCCTTGCTCATGACGCTCAGCTGTGCGCAATTACACTGCATAAATCATCGTCAACTCAATCCAAACTGTCATTAAGTACCAGGCAGAGAACTTGCCCACAAGAAAACAACTTGTGTTGGCCAAGGAACGTGCGGAAAACATGTGTTGCTCTGCTACGTTAGAGGGATTTGCCCGCTGTTGTTTATGTCGGGGTAAACTCGTTAGAGAACAAGTGTCCCCATATAAGTAGGGGGGGGCTTCAAGGAGTGAAATCTGGAAGACATTCTCAGCAGAGGAGTAGGGGGGATGCTGGAGAGGGAGGGAAGGAACTAGACAGGATGGAAGATTAGAATTGACTGATGTAAGCAATTGGGTAGTGGAAAGCTAGACTTTTTTTACATGGAGGTCACCACTTATCAAGGCCCAAAGGCCACTCAGGGATAAGGGTTATTGCGTGTACAGTAATCAATGAGATAGTATTGTAGTAATCATTAGTATTGGGGTTTTTGATAGAGTGTCTTACTTAAGGGGGCGGTTTGTCAGGAGTTTGTTTATGTTGGACTTGAAGACATCCAAATTGTAGTCAGGTGGGAAACAGGCAAGCGGCAGAGAGTTCCACTGGCGTGCAGTTCTAGCAGTATCAGAATTTTTGTAGGAATTTTTGACACCCCTAACACGAAACTGTGAATAAAATATAAAAATCTCGTAATTTCTCTGTTAAAAGTGGGTTATTTATTTTCTTTATGGATTATACTATATACTATTACAGTTGTTTTAAAAGTAATAGAAATTTTTTTTTTTAAACAGTAATGAATTTTCCGAACTCAATATTTTTCAATTTTTAAACTTTAAAAATCTATCAAAATTTTTCTATTGATTCTATTTTTACGATATTTTCAGGGTCAATGTGAAATTTTATGTTCTTTCCAATAAACTGAATATAATATTTTAGACAAACGTTTTTTTTTTTAATTCACGCCCCCCCCCCCCATTTTCAAGTTTCTCTTAAAAAGTAAATAATTAATTTATGTTGAATAGTTTTATATATCACAAATTGAAGAGAAAGGGTCAATAAATAATATATTCAAATTTAAAACAAAAAAAACCCCCGTTTTTTAGAAATTTACCTGTAAAGTCCGAAGTTTAAAACCATTATTTTAAAAAAAAAAAAAACATTGTTTTTTGGGGTTTTCTTTTAAATGAAACCTTGGTCCTTGCTCCTTTAATTGAAAAAAAAATTAGGACTTGAATTACAGTTTTCGAGGAGTTATAAGCTTTGAAAGATGGGGTGGAATTATTCACTATTTTCACGAAATTTCTGATAGTGCTAGTGCAGTTCCAAGAAAGAAGCTTTGCTCATGGAATCTACGTTTAGATTTAGACTTGTGATGACCAAATATAAGTGGTCATTTTCAAGTAATATCGTTTCTCTTCTTTCACACTCTAGCGTGATATAAATGGCATAATTATATTATTGCGTCAAAACAGCATAATGTGTTTATGAAAGCATAATATATGCTTACACAGTTTAAAAATGCCGTGTATATATATTATTTTAAAAATATAATTATCCACTGACACGTGTTTCGTCGTCTACGACTAATCAGAGTGGCTTAATCTAGCAAGATTCGAAATCGGGACCCCACGGTAATGAGCCTAAACCCTTTACCCGCGCGTCCATCTCGCTCGACTGTCTGGATGTGTCGCAATTTACTTAGATGTTATTTGTTTTTGCTTTTGCGATACATTTTGAATGAATTCAAATATTTACGAAAGTGCATTTTTATCTAAATGCGACTTGGGAATAATTTTCCCTTTAACCAATTTGGTACTCCCAACATGGGGAGCGGCATATATATTATTTTTAAAATATAATTATCCACTGACACATATTTCGTCATCTACAACTCATCAGAGTGTTTAAATCTAGCAAGATTCGAAATCGGGACCACGCGGTAATGAGCCTAAACCGTTTACCTGCGCGTCCATCTTGCTCGACTATATATATATATATATATATATATATATATATATATATATATATATATATATATTTGTAGTCATCGATATACAGTCCTGTTTCGATGTATCACAACTCATCAGTGCCGCTAGACTAGCATCTCTCCCAAGCCAAGGATTGAACCTAGAACCGTCGTGTTTACAGTTCTCCCACTCAACCACAGAAGCGACGCCCGTAAATAACTCGTCGGAATGTCTATTTAAATAGACATCCGAAAAAAAAAAAAAAAAATAAATATATATATATATATATATATATATATATATATATATAAGCATAATGAATTTAAAAAATGAAAATAAAGGTTAGCTAACCAGGTTTCGTTCCTCATTTATCAAAGCTAAATCGAGGAAAATACGATTTAAAACAAACAAACAAAAACATGAATATGGCGGGGGTAGGAAAAAAAAACAAAAAAAAACAGAAATAAACGGGGGGGGAATTACATAGAGACTAAATTAAGTCCTAGAAGATTGTCTTTTTGCTTGCAAAGAGAAGGCCTCAAAGACTTAATAAAAAGAGTCTCTAAAATTTTCAAATGATAGGGAGAGTGCGACTTACTAAGGATCGTAAACATGTCAGCACTGAAATTCGTGGCACACGCATGGTTATTTATAAGATGGTCGAAAATCGCAGAACCATACGTATTACTCAGAACATCCGAGGGTGAAAAATTTGCATAACGAATCTTTGAAGGCACATGCTGTTTCAAAAGAAAATCTAATCTTTGCGATGTTTGCCCAACATAGTGCGCATTGCAACTACATTTAAATAAATAAATAATAGAATTATTATGAGGGGGGGACATCTTTGCGAATAGCCGGCAACATAGGCCTAGTTGAAAAAACAACACGCGGGTTCGATGCACAGACAAAGAAATTTGCTTAGCAAATCGGTCACTGATGTTACCTAGCCAAGGTAGACGTAGGTATAGAAGATATCTATGGGCTATAATTTCTTTGGGTTTATGAAAATTATAAACTTTCTTATTGATAGTAGTTTCAACAATATCCAAGGAGTAACCATTATTACAAAGGGTTTTAGTGATAAATTTGAGTTCGTCATCCAAATAAACTTCCGAACAAATCATCAAGGCCCTATGTGCTAAAGTTTTGATTAAATTATATTTTTGGTTTATAGGGCAAAAATAGTCCCAACGCGTATAGAGACCCGTAAAAGTTTGTTTACGATAAACAGAAGAAAACACGAGAATGTCTTGAACACAAAACCATCCAAAAATTAGTAGAATTCGTTTCCTTGTCTACCGTAAACTTAAGGGCTGGGTGAACGTTATTAAGGGACACAAAAAAAGCATCCGCATTCGTCTCGCTGTCACATAAGCAGAAAGTGTCGTCAACGTAACGAAAATAAGTGTCTGGTTTACATAAACCAGACAATAGACCCTCTTCATGAAAACCCACAAATATATATATATATATATATATATATATATATTGTTTTGATTCATCCAGCCTTGACAGACGTGTTTCAAATATTATCTCTAGTACTTTTCTTTTAATGATTTGGAATTCATTCCATTTGCACTTTTTTCCAAGGAACTCTGCCTTTTGGATGATTTTGGATCATTTGGAATTTACCGAGTGGATTGAAATTTTAAATTCGACCGTTTTGGATTTTACCATTTTTTGGATTTTTACCCTTCACCGGACTATCCATTCATGTGAAATCTTTTTATTATTTTTCTTTTGCCTCCTGTTCCCCTTACCTCACCCTTTTTTTACCCAAGTAAGATCTTTGACTTACTTGTAGTTTCATTAAATACTTTTATATGCAAAATCCGATCCTGCATTTTGCTAATTCCTGCCCTCTGATGAGAAGGAGAGTATTTCTTCGAAACTCCGCGGATTAAGGACTATCCACTTATCTTGTGCTTCCTTTTTTAAAATTAAATATGTGTTTAACTCTTTTTCAAGATGTCTTTTAACATATTTTATTAATCATTTGTTCATATTATAAGCTCTATTTCCTTTTCGGTTTTATTGAGCTTTTTATATCTGGCTGAGTTTATTTTACTTGTAAATATTAACTCTTTAATATTTATAATATATTTTAAGTTTACCATTTTGATTACCTTAGTAAACTTATTGTAACTTATATATATATATATATATATATATATATATATATATATATATATATATATATGCTTTTTACGGCCCTGATTCGTGGTCCGACGGTGAGAGCTGCCAATTGGCGTCGTGACGGTTGTAGGTCCTATACACGGCTGGGGAAAGGTGTATGTCTAGCCGCACTGATGAGTTGTGATACAACGAAACAGTACTGAATCGTCAGCTCATATAATCGTTTAAAACATCTATAAATGTTAACAATAAAAGCAATCACTGACAGTTAATATCTTATGATAATCTAATATATAAAGAGCAAATGTCCGTGTGTATGTTTGTACGCTCAGCTAAAAGTTAAAAAAAACTACAAAACAAAGACCAACAAAGTTGGTATATTATTGTTCAGTGTTGCCCTGAATATATAATATCTAAACTTTAGAAAAACATTCATTCTCTGAGGATCGACTGGGCCGGGTCTTCGTCAGTTTTTTTTTTTTTAAATTTATTTTTTATTTATTTTCAGTGTTAATAGAACTAATTTTGAGATAAAATATCGACATTGAATGATAAATCTATTGTATAAAGGAGAGGTGTGCGTGTGTATGTGTGTGTGTGTGTGTGTGTGCGCCGGTGTGTGTATCTAGAGAGGAATGAATTGGGAAGAGGAGAAAGAGGAGGATTAGAGAATAGAGAAAGACAGGTTTTAATAGAGATGTCACATTTTTTGCCGCGCTAAACGCCAGATAGCCCTGCTAGTCTTTAATATAGTAATGTCGAATAACTATTTCCTTCTGTGCAAGGGAGGTAATTCAGTATATGTCCAAAAAAATGCAAACATCAGCAGCAGCTGACTTCCGACACAAACCTCTATCTGCATAAGCGCTAAATACATCGTAAGATGGAGTATTGCTGCAACATCTAGCGAGGAGTTGCTCAAAGCACGCTTTTCTGCCTCAACAGTGTATGAAACTGACTTCGAAATCTAGTTGCCAATGTATGTCATTTTCTCCTTTCTTCTGCAGCTTTATTCCAGAAAAGATGTTGCGAGTCTACCTCTGCTCTATCATTCTTTTCATGGCTGGTGTCCGACTGAGCTTTTATCGATGCGCCCCCCCTCACATAAAACATTTACAATAAACACTCGCCTAGTTAAAACACTCTCAGCAATTTCCCTATCTCTCTATCTGTGCCTAAAACTAATCGAAAATTCCATGAGCTAAGTTTCTTTCCTATAACTACTCGTATGTGGAATTTTACACCGCATGGCTGCTTCGTAGCTGACTATAACATTATCGTTGTCAAGTCTAATGTAAACAAGTTCTTGTTGATTAATTCTCTTAAATAACCAATTTCTATCCAATTTTAGCCGTTATCGATCTTCATGGTGTTGTTTCACCAAACATCTGACACTCCTTAACCTTGTTCTCGAATAGCTGTACGCCTTGATAAGTAGTAAACCATTTGTAAAAAGAGAAAAGGAAAACTATTAGTATGTTTTATAATACGCTACACAGTCTTGTTGTTGCTCACTCCTATAAAAGCCAGAATTTGTGAGTGACACTGCTGCTACGGAATCCATTGCACAGAAACAGATTTGTTTACTCTGTTTCATTCCAACAAAAGGCATCTTGTCGTTCAATCCACGATGCACCCATTTATCAAGTTTTTAGTCTTCCCAATCTCTCTCAAGTGGTTGGAAATCGTCGTATACGTTACGTCTAATTCAGGAACAAATTCTCGAACAGTTATACATGGATTGGCTTAGACTAAGGCTCTTAATTGATCGTTGTCAACATCTGATGGCCAACCACTACGCTCATCATCTTCAAGAGTCTTGTCGCCATCACTAAATTTCTTAAACCACCATTGTGCTGTGCATTCAGTAACGGTTCCTGAGCCAAACGTTTCGTTGATATCACGAGCTGTTTCAGCAGTTTTTCGGCCTAGCTTGAATTGAAACAAGGAAATTGTGCAAATTTGCTTCCCCCCCCCCATTTTAAATTTAACGTTCTGAAAAGAAGACATAATTGTTTTAAAACGATTGTAATTTAAACGATTAGATAGAGCAAAAGAAACGCTCTTTAAAATGATATATAAAGTAAAGGTATTATAACGAAAACCTAGTTGAAAATATATTATTTGAAATAAAAAATTTTAAATCCGCAAGGACTTTCGCATCAACCTAATAATTAAAATAAAAATATCTTCACTTGTTTTTTTTTGTTGTTGTTTTTTTTTTGTTTGTTTTTTTGTTTTTTTTTTACGTTGATTGAGAACCTTTTTGGCTCCCTACTTCTTCTTTTTCACAGAAAAGACGTTATGAGTTTATCTCTGCCCTATCATAACTTTTGAAGTAGGTGCTCGACTGAGCTTCAATTTATGACCTCCCGCCCCCCTGAAAAAACATTCGCAACAAACACTCGTCTGGCTACAACAACTGTCAACAACTTCCCTCATTATCTATCTATGCCTAAACTAAACAAAAATTCCATGAACAATTTTTTTTTTTAGAACTGTCCGCCTGTGGAACACAATGCCGTGGGGCTGCTTCCCAGCTGACTATGACATGGTCGTTTCAAAGTTTAATGCAAATAAGTTCCGCTTGAGCCTTCCTCGTAAATAATTAAATTCTACCCAAATTCCATCATTACTGATCATCACGGTGTTGTCTTACCATCTACCTGACATTTATTAACACTTATCCTCAATTGGGCTGTTGGCCTTGATAAGTGGTGCCCCCCTCCAAGTAAAAAAAAAAGGGTTTTACAGAAGGAACAGGAAAACATGGGAGGAAGTGATAAAGTACTCAAGAGGAAGAGCGATAACGAGACAGGGTGTCCAGAGATTAGATTGGTTAGATGTGAATTTCCGGAAGCCGTCCAACACATGCCAGAATATAAAATGGACGTTAAACCGAATATCATGAAAATGATGACTATCATTATTCTGCTCAACATGAGCAGCAACATTATAATCACGAATGATATCCTATCATCAACACTTGCTAAAAACATAATCGTCTTTTTCTTTACAGTGATGCTATCAAGATCGCTTTCCACTCATAACGTTCCCACTTATTATTATCAGGATCACCATCACAATCACCATCATCAGCAGCAGAATCCATCACCATCATCAGTAGCACTGTTTAAACGATGAATGCGAAAAAGTAATACAAATAAGTTATAAGCCATCAAGCCTCGGGCTTATATCAAACATTTATGCCTATTAAATTATTCATTTTCTAATGCAATTAACTTTAATGTAATTAGAAGCAGAATGCATTTTGAAAAGACTCGTCCGACAGAGCCTGGAGGAAAGCCAAAAACTTGACAATTCTTTGATATTTATATAGTAAGAAAATAAGACGGCATTTTCAATTTAGAGATTAACAGCCGAACTATACCGTATTATTATGGCGCTAAATCGTTTAATTGGTTCTATTAAAGAAGGACGAGGGGAGGAAGGAGGTTGTCTATCACACAAGACGTTCAAAATAAAAGAATAGCTAAGACATATCCAAGTGAAATACACGCAAAATCAAATATGACCCGTTGGGTCAACCGGCGAGCTCAGATTAGATTGGCTGAACGATAGAAAAGTGAGTTTGTGAAGCCAGTTAAATATTAAAAAAAAAAATAAAAAGATAAAATTGAAAAAAAAAAAAAATGATTCCATTTTTCTTTTAGCTACGAGTCAAATAATATTACTACTTGTTGTGATATTTTCTTTGCTATATAATGCATTATTCCAACGTTTTTTTTTAATTCTTTCCTTTCTTTATTATTTTTTACTCTTAATAAAGATTGAACGAGAAAGAGATGGATACGGAAATGATAGGTATAAGAGTGGGATGTCAAAAACATATCGTGAAAGAGGCTGAAAGTGATAGAGGCTTAGTAAGAGATGTGTCACTTGGTGAATTAATTACAAATTACTGCTAATTAGAACAAATTATAAGGATGGTTTGTTATCTGTCGGTCTGAGGCATAGTTCTATGCAATTTTAGGTGGCCCACTTTCTCAAGCTTTACCTTCACACACTTTTAGAAGGAATTGATTTATTGCTAAATGCCTGAGCCACCCCTACTATTGTTTGTTGATATTGTTTCTGCAGCTGGTGTTTGAGTGAACTTCAGTCTATGCTCCACTCTCACTGTAAAACATTCACAGCAAACACTCGCCTAACTACAACCACATCGGCAATTTCCAATACACTCTATCTGTGCCTAGAACTAAACAAATCTTCCATGAGCAAAGTTTTTTCCCCTAGAAGTGCCCGTCTGTGAAACAATTCTCACCATCATCATAAAGAATGAAAAAACATAAAAAACCTAACATGCGGCCGCAGCCAGGATTGAACTCACTACACGAGTTTGTAGTGTAATTCAAATATTGTCCGTAGCTGAATACTGGACGCATTGCTAGGACAATCAAGGGTATTTTTTTATCTTGACGCCATCACTAGATAGGTTACTTATCACGGCTTAAGAGATGCCTATCTACCCTCGAGAGAAGAATAGACCACTCCAGTTTCTCAACATGGTATTTTATCTTGCGGTACATACAGCGCCTCGCCTTCCCAAATAGTCACCCATCTGGTACTGGCCAGGCTCGACGTTGCTTAACTTTGATGATCTGGCGAGAACCGGTCTGTCAACGTGATTGTGCTGTAAAGAATGAGGTCCCCCCACACACAAACGAAATGCCATGCGTGTGTGTTTGTGTATATATATATATATATATATATATATATATATATATATATATATATATAAGTGTTGGGACGATTGGGAATCGGAAAATCAGAATATTTGAGGGTATCGGAATCAGAAATATTTTTACCAATTTTCCGATGCCAAAACGATTCTTTTAATTGTCTTTTTTATTTGATTTTGTTTAAAGCAAAATCTTCCATTGCTGGTAATAATGATAAAATAATAAATATTTATTGATTTTAAACCATTAATGAAGCTAAAATCGATAGATCTTCCACCACAGTTATATTTTTTTTACGTTTAGGAAAATGTTTTAACATTTAACATGCGTGTTTTTACGATTATCAGAGAAAAAATGCAATTATATAGTTAAATATGTAGAGGTTTATAAAGAATCCGAATCGATAATTGTATTGGAATCGGGAATTTAGTACAAAATCGGTAATTGTATTGGAATCGGAAAAAATATTGGCATCGTTTCATCACTTTATATATATATATATATATATATATATATATGAGAGAGAGAGAGAAAGAGATAATGTATATGTATCGATAATGCTTCCGTCCAGTTTCAAGAGACAATGGGCAACCCTCGTAAGCGTAGATGCGTGTGTAATTTTGAGATAGGGGTTGCACACCAGTAGCAAGATGTCCAGAACGACTGGAAACAATGCCGAGATAAGCGGAGAACACATATAACACCTGAAATTCCAAAATGGTCACCCATTTTAGTACTGACTAGGCTCGACGACTCTTAACTTCATTGATCTAATGGGAACCGGTTTATCAACGTGATTACATCGTACACTGTATATGTGCGTGCGTGTATTATTTTTCAAAAATCTTT
>NC_136510.1:100363275-100368275 GCF_053919585.1 Euprymna scolopes | reverse complement strand
TGAAAAAAAAAAGCATTTACAAGTGTTTTTGATATAGATGTACATAAGAATACTTTGATAAGTATGTTTCAACTTAAATAGGGATGGTATAATAAAATTGTGGGGTCTGCATTCGCGCCTGTATTCCATGGAAATATAGCACAAACTTTAACAAAGACTTTTCATATCTATTTGTGTAAGTATACTTTGATAATTATGTTTCAGTTTAGAGAAATATGGTATAATAAAATTATTGGGTGTTCGTTCAGGCCTGACCTCCATAGAATGGAAATATGTCACAAAGTTTAAGAAGGTTTTTTAAAGGGGGTGACGGTCCACAATAACACCTTAACTTTAATCTTAATTCACGTTAGCTTTTATTTATTTTTTGAGTTGAATCTTATTAAAGTGAAAGCCAAAAAAAAAAGTCAGAACTTTAGACGATTGTCGACACAAATTTGGCATAACTCCTTCTCCACCTGCACGTGGCACTCTTTCGAAAATAGATAAATAGATAAATAATAAAAAATAAGAATGTTATTTGTTATCGTGTCAAAAGAAGGAAAAAATCCTGCTCACGTGAGCACGTGTCTTTTTAAAAACATTTACATAACTTTTTATTTTTATTTATATATTTGTTTAGCTTTTTTATCAGTGTACTAGAAGGAATTCAGTTGATTACAACCCTTTCTGCATGTTCTTTACATTACAATAGTACAACCCTGAATCCGACGGTGCAATACTACACCGGTCAATACTGTAAAACTGAAACGAAGCTGTTTTGCTTGAAAAGGGCGCCATTTTCTTCTTATTCTTATTCATATCGATTCTTTGCTTTAAAAAACTAAAGTAATTACGTGTTTACTTTTTTAATATCCCATTTTTCTATGTCGGATTATTTTACTAAAGTAAGTAAAGCTTCATTATTTTTCAAAACTGTTTTTGTTTCTTTGTTTTTCGATATGTCGTCGATATTATTTAATAAGAGTGTTTAGCAGAAAAGCCAACAAACAACTACCCGAAAAATAAATGTACAAGAAATAAATGTAACCATAGTAAATAAAAGTTGAGTTCATGTTTTTTTTTTGTTTTGAAATAGTTTTTAATGCTCTTTATTTGAAATAATTTCCGCGAACAGAAATTAAAACGAAATTTGAGGCGATAACTACTTAAATGAATTTTTATATAAACTACACATGCCATGATTGAATATTCCCCAAGCACAAAATAACGGAAAACATTAAAATATGTTTATAAATATTCCTTAGGCTGACGGAACTCTCTTAAATAGTTAACACAGAATGCTCAGGTGCCCCTCCTTCAAATTGAAAACGGGGCTCTCCATTTCAAAGTTGCTGCTATTTTGATTTTTTTTTTTAAACCGGTCCGTGAATTAAAAAAATTTTTTTTTTTTTACAAACTACTTAAAAATACAAACCAATGAAATTTTCTACCATAAAAGTAACTTTTATTGACTATGGTAACATTTATTTCTTGTATATTTATATTATTATATATATAACATTTTCTCTTTGTAAGGAAACATCATTTTGTTGGTCACTCTTGGCTACAAATGGAAACAAAGTTGATATAAAAAATATTTTCGCGAAAATTATCTTTACTTTCATCATATTTTGCTTAGGGTAAAATTTTTGAGTATCAAAACCTATCTCTTTACAACCCCCTCCTTTTCATAACCTATCATACTTTCATCAATCACAGTCCATTTTCTGTAGGCTGTTTTTGAACCCAGTAAACGACGGGTACTTCTGCTAGTATAATATAAAGCTGAACGTCTGTGTGTGTGTCTGGTCACGAATAGGCTCCTATATGGTTTACTATTATAGAAAACTGATCACATATAATGATAGAAGATGTATCGATACACAGGAATGGGTATGTTTGATCTGGCATAATGATGATTCATTAAAATTGTGAGGTCTGCATATGCGCCTGGTTCACAAAGTATGGAAATAAAAAATTTAAAAAAGCATTTACAAGTGTTTTTGATATAGATGTACATAATAATACTTTGATAAGTATGTTTTAACTTAAATAGGGATGGTATAATAAAATTGTGGGGTCTGCGTTCGTGTCTGGCCTCCATAGAATGGAAATAGGCACAAACTTTGATAAAGACTTTTCATACGTATTTGCGTCAGTATACTTTGATAATTATGTTTCAGTTTGAAGAAATATGGTATAATAAAATTATAGGGTGCTCGTTCGCTCCTGACCTCTATAGAATGGAAATATGTCACAAAGTTTAAGAAGGTTTTTTAATATAGATCAACAGAATATTGTGATAAGTGTTTCAGTGTGAACAGGTATAGTATAATAAATTATGGGGTTTATCTATTTTATTTTTACTTTCATCATATTTTGCTTTGGTTTTGATAGAAGCTATCTCTTTACAACCCTTTTTTTTCAATTTGGACCCATTAGCATCCCTTTTTTTCCAAATGAAAACAAATTTAAATGTTTTCTACACGCGTGAATACCCATTTACCAAATTTCAAGTCTCTAGATAAAAAATTCGTTGAGTATATAGGTTGAGAAGTGTCCTCACACACACACACACACACATTTTCATTTTTATAAGTATATAAATATCATTCAACCACGGTAGTGGTTGAATATATGCTTAAGTCCGAAATTGAATGAATCGAGACACCACTAATTCCGTTCGCAACCAAATTTCAAACAGGTTATATAGTTGGATAGAACACCTCATTAGCTACATTTTGAAAAAAAATTTCGAAAATTGGTTCAGTAGAAAAAAAGTTACAACAAAATATGTGGGTTCACAAACAGGAGAGTAAGTACATACATAAGTGACTAACGCTTTTTTTTTTATTTTGCATAACTTTTTTTTGTAAGGGTGTCAGTCGCTGGATTGAACTTATTTCCCCCCTATTATTTGCATATATTTATGTAGTGAAAATTGTTTGAATAAAATTAATTCATCAGTTAGTTAGTTAGTAGATGGAATTAATAATTTTATAATTTACATAAAAATTAATAATTTTATTATATCATAATTAGGATCATTTAATTCATTATTATGTAAATTATAAAATTATTAATTCCATCTACTAACTAACTAACTAATGAATTAATTTTATTCAAACAATTTTCACTACATAAATATATGCAAATAATAGGGGGGAAATAAGTTCAATCCAGCGACTGACACCCTTTCTAACTCAACAATAAACAACAACATATGCAAATAATAAATAAAATATTTATCAATATTCAAATTTTATTTTTAGCTGCAATATTTTAAGTCTAAAAATTCTTATTTTTTACTTTACTAGAATATCTTGTTCTTTACTTTTCCAGGTTGAATTTCTTGTCCTTTACTTTTCCAGGTTTAATAAAATCTTAAGAATATTACTTTTCATGCGCACATTTTTCCATATAATATAATAATGGCTATATAAAGACCACATTTATTTTTTAAATTTGATAATAAAAAAATAAAAAAGAATGAAAAAGCTAGCTAACCGGTTTCGAACGTCGCTCAGCAGAGCTAAATCGGGGTTAGGAATTATGATTGAAAATGAAATAGGGAGAAAAGAGAAACGACATTAAGTTCTGGTACATTTTCTTTTCATTTACAAAAAGGTTTCAAAGATTAAACGTGAATATTTTCTATGATCTTCAGGAGAGAAGACGAGTGGAACTTATTTAGAACAGAGAATAATAAGTGACACTAACCTTAGAGGCAAAAGAATGGTTATTTATAAGATGCTTACCAATAGATATATTAGTGATGGGACGATTCCAATATTTTTCCCGATTCCGATACAATTACCGATTCCGATTCTTTAGAAATCTCTAATTATTTAACTATAACATTGTTATTTTACTCGATTTTCCTGAAAACGCATGTTAAACATGCAGATATTTTCCTAAACGTCATAATACACTTGTGGAGGATGATCTTTAGATTTTAGCTTTATTGGTATTTTAAAATCAATAAATATTGATTATTTAATCATTATTACCAGTGATGGAAGATTTTACTTTAAACAAAATCAAATCAAAAAGAAGACAATTAAAAACATCGTTTTGGCATCGGAAAATAGGTATCAATGTTTCCGATTCCAATTTCCCTAAATCTTCCGATTTTTCCGATTCCCGATTCCGATTAATCATCCCACCATAATTATATATATAAAATAGCGGCTTAAGAATGCTCCAACATGGTGTCAGATATTTTTTAAATTCGTCTGATTGTTATCTTTCAAGTGAGTTTTTCATTTTTTTTTCATTTGCCAATCTTCTAATTATTCATCTTTTTTTTTTTTAATTACATTTTCACCCCAAACAATGCATAGTGCCACTTTGATGTAGGGGATTTCTATCACGGACATAAGTTGAAGGGATACTATGTAGGGAATTGAGCAGCAAGATGTTTGTTTACATTACACTTGAACTTTCGCATGTCAGTACAGTTAGGAAAGCAGGAACCCGGAAGGGAATTCCAAAGTCTAGCAGTTCTGTGGAAGAAACTATTAAAGTAGAAGTTTCTCTTACATCTAGGGATCTCTACTGTGTAGGGGTGGGATTTTGCTGCTTTTCGGGTTTGTTGGAGGTATTTAGGTTGAGGGCGTACAAGGGCTTGTAGTTTGTTGGAGCATCTGCCACTAAAATACTTCTAAAACAGGCAGACGAATGCAACATTTCGTGGATGGGACAGAGGTTGAAGCTTAGATGACAGTTCAGGTCCTTAGAGACCAATAATCAATAGGAAATCTATCTATACTCCTATAAATTTGGATTTTGTGTGTGTGTGTATCGATATTCATATTAAAACCCCATTTTTCTATTTATTTAAAAAGAAAATACAATATTTTTATATATGGCTTGTGAAATTGCATTCATCGGCAAAAGATCTAGCTAATTTGCATATTCTTTTAAACATTCATCTGAATTAATTCCTTAATATATCTGTATCTGTGCCTAAATCAAAACGCGGATTCCATGAACAAAGCTTCTTTCTTAGAACTGCA
>NC_136510.1:100348275-100358275 GCF_053919585.1 Euprymna scolopes | reverse complement strand
GAAAAATGTGTGCCTATTTTCCGATGCCAACAACAATTCTTTTAATTGGCTTTTTATTTGAATTTCTTTAAAGAAAAATATTCTATCACTGATAGCAATACTAACATAGTTGATATATGTTGATTTCACCCTATTAATAAAACTAAAATCGATAGATCATCCCTCACAAGTGTATCCTTACGTTTAAGAAAATATCTGCACATTTAACGTGTGTTTTTACGGTAAACGTGTGTGGCACTATTTCTTTGTGCCCCTGTTTCTAACACCCTCTGCAGCATGGCCGAGTGGTTATTTGGCTATGTGCGTAGAGATACAAAGAAACACCTTCCAATAATTCCCTTTCCTAGATCTCTCCCCCTTTCTGTTCAGGCCGTCATGAGTTGAGTACCATAATTTTTGTCTCTCCGTAAACGAGGGGGGGCCCTTCCTCAAGACTAGTTAGGTTAGTTAGCTTTGAAAAGCCTATTGTCCAGTTTTAAATCGAAAAAGGTTTTGTAATATATATTGTATCTATAATGTAAAATAAAATAGTTATGTTCCATATATATTACAATTGTGTCGTGTGTCGTCTTTCTTGTGTTTGCCATAAATGCCCTCATAAATGCCTTCATTGAAACAACGAAGCGGTTCGGAGGCTGAAGAAAGAAAATTCTAGTCAGAACGCAACTGGGGTGAAGAGGTCAAAACGTTTCCTCGGAGAAGAAGGAGCCACACATCACATCCAACATCTCAGGTATGCTTTTTTTCTTATAGACCCTAATGACGGTCATCTTCATATCTTCCCGAGACCACTTTAAGACATTTACTATCACATGTAAAGCCGGTCACACCTCAGTGACCGGCTGATCATGGTATAAATGGTGCCGTGACCAGGATTTCATGTCTTTTTTTTCTCATGTAACACAAATATGCATATACATACACACACACACACACACATATTGATATATATCTTGAAAGAGAGAGAGAGAGAGAGAGAGAGAGAGAGAGAGAGAGATTGTATATTCTAGAGACACTTTTTTCGTCTCTGTTTTTTTTTTTTTTGTATAGAAGGACACATTTCTTACTTTTTTTTTCGAAGGGTCATTTTTTCAATAATCTTCTTTTTTATAATCGATTTTTTTAAACTGTTTTTTGTTGTTGTTTATTCGTAGGTGCAATTGTTTTTCAGGTTTTGAATTTTCTTTTTTTGGGGTTCATCTTTTTTGTGCGCGTGTCTATTGCTCTGCCATTTTTTAAAATTTTTGACTGAAATATTCAGTTCGTTCAGTTTTTAACAACCGTGGACCCTAATTTTTTTAAATTCGTTTAGTGGTTATAATTTTTTGTTATGCTGAGGGTTTTTTAAGAGTCTACCTTTCGTCTGAAAGCAACATTTATAACAGGTGGTACGGTAATCAATTTAAGACCTGCAGGGTCGAAATTATTTCCATGCTAGGAAACAATATGTCCTCGTCGTAGTGCACCATTTATACCACGATCAGCCGATCACTGAGGTGTGACCGGCTTCACATGTTATAGTAAATGTCTTAAAGTGGTCTCGGGAAGATATGAAGATGACCGTCATTAGGGTCTATAAGAAGAAAAGTATACCTGACATGATATTATGAATATCGATACACCAAAAAAGCAATTTATATATATATATATATATATATATATATATATATATATATATATATATATATATATATGTAGTAATCCACATACAGTCAAGCCCGGATCGAAACCCGACCGCCCGTACGACAAAAAAGGCTTCGAACTATTGTGCTATACGAGAAAGATAAATAGAGACAGAAAAAATTATATATATATATATATATATATATATATATATATATATATATATATATATATATTTAACACGTGCACGTTGAAATGTACGCATTTGAATATATCTGCTTAGACAGACATTTTGAAGTTTTTTTTAATTAACATATATTATTTCTATATATCTTGAAATTGTGTTTATCAATATAAATGCTAAAATGAGATAAATCTTTCATTAATAAACAGACAAACTTAAGTACATTATATATATATATATATACACGTAAATATATATACATATAATTAATGTATGTAAATATATACTTTAAATACAGATAATTTATATATGTTTCCTTGATTCACTCTCATTTGAATGTGTCTGTATGCATAATGCATTGTATATATTCAAATAAATAATCATTTTATATTTGCATTTTTAACTGATACATAAGAAAAAAATAAGTTCATAAAAGAATTCATAGTTTTATATATATATATATATATATATATATATATATATATATATAGAGAGAGAGAGAGAGAGAGAGAGAGAGAGATAAATATGCATAAATATATATATAAATATATATAAATATATATATAAATATAAATGTATATATATAAATATAAATATATATATATACATATATATAAATATACATCAATATATATATATATAAATATATATATAAATATAAATGTATATATAAAATAGAAATATATATATATATACATATATATACAAATATATATAGATATATATAAATATATATATAAATATAAATGTATATATATAAAATAGAAATATATATATATACATATATATATACAAATATATATAAAAATATATATATACATATATAAATATACATATACATATAAATATATACATATATATATAAATATATATATGATGATGATTGCAACGTCTTCTCAGACGAGTGCCACTTCCTCAGACATTCAAAATTCATGAGCTCAAATTCCTGAGGGAGTATCTATACAAAGATGATGTTACAGAGTCTTAGCTTTGTACGACAGCTAAGTCTCTCTCTCGGTTCAAAATGTTGAGATCCAGCAACAAGCAAGAGCAAGATAGCCAGCAACAAATTAAACTGCAGACCAGCTTAATGCGGGTACTGGTCTTCCGCTTGATGGTTTTTTAAATCAGACATTTGCTTCTCCTAGAAAGGTTGCCTTCACCACGGCTTACGGGAGCCCTCTCCACCCCAATACACATATACACACACACACATACACACACACACACACACACAAATATACACCGTGCTAGTTGGCCGTTGACCCAGAAAAGAGTTCATTCGCCCTTTGGAAGGTCTTGTTTTTAATCCTTCAGGGAGACTAGCCGCCCTCCTCACCAAACAGGTCTGGTGGAGGAACCAGTTTAGTCGCCGGTGACCCGACCATGAGGCAGGTAGTACTGGGTTACATGTTACCAGTAGCATATGACATGACCTGACCATATACATATATATATACATACATATATATAAATATATATATACATATATATATATATAAATATATATATGCATATATATATATAAATATATGTATACATATATATATACATACATATATATAAATATATACATACATATATATAAATATATATATATACATACATATATATAAATATATATATACATATATATACATACATATATATATACATATATATATAAATATATATATATATATGCATACATATATATATATATATAAATACACCCGCAGTCTAACCATCCACCATCAATTATTAAACATATACCGTTATCTATTGAAAGTAGAATAAGTAACAATTCATCTGATGAAGTAACTTTCAATGATTGCAAAGCTATTTATAATACAGCACTTAAAAATAGTGGGTATAAAGACATGGAGATAAAATATAAAGTAACTAACGCTAGCACAAATGGATCTAGAAATCGTGGTAGGAAAATTATTTGGTTCACACCCCCCTTTAATATTATGTTGAAAACAAAACTTGGTACAAAATTTTTACAACTTATTAGCAAGCATTTCCCACCAAATAATATATTACATGAAATATTCAATAAAAATATATTAAAATTAAGTTATAGCTGTAGTGATAACTTAGAAAGAATTATAAAAAAGCATAATGGAAGAATTTCAAGGATGACTAATAGAGAAGGTGTAAATACTAGTGCAAACACGGCGGTGAATAAATATAACTGTAAAAAGCCTGAGGAATGCCTAATAACAAATGAATGTCTGACCTCATCAGTGGTATACCAAGCTAGGATATTTCCGGTAGAGAACCCAAGGGACGAAAGATTCTACATAGGGAGTACCCAAATGACTTTCAAAAATAGATTCTATGGACATACACGCTCGATGAGTAATCAAACATATGAAAAGGACACGTCCTTATCGTTATATTACTGGAAATTAGTTAGAGAAAATAAAACACCTAGTATAGAATGGAAGATTATTAGGAGGACCAATACTTGCCACTCATTGATCTCACCATGTCCATTATGCTTATCAGAAAAACTTGAGATAACTCGGTTTAAAGACAGGGATAAATTATTAAATATTAAACAAGAAACTGCTATATCCTGCAAACATTTCAGAATACACGCACTTAAAGAACTCTAAATTAGTAGACCAGAACAATTATGAGTACAACTAACCCCCATCAAATAACCCCCCAAGAGGATAAGTGAGGTCGCAACTATGATCCTGCCCGTATGGATTACGTAAGTCGCTTAATATTCTACTTCATCAAGCAGTTATAATATTACTAACCTAAATAAGTACCTGTATGAAGGTATATTTGAACCAAACGAGTAATAGATTGTTTTGGGTGAACCTCGTAATAATGTATGCATATGGGTATTTTTGGGTGTATGCATGTATGGATATATGATCTTTATATACCTGGGTAGGAAAATTAATTTTAAAAAAAAGGATAAATGAATAAATAGATGAAAGAAAGTAAGGAATGAAGGGTGAATGATAGAAAAGGGAATAAAGAAATTAGGGTGAATAAATAAAGATGAAGGTAAGTACTACAATATATAAACTTGTATACTCAGTTTGTATAACCTAAATACTCTGATTTCTGTCATATGTTATTATATATTATTGTTGTATCGTTATACATCTTATGTATATCTGCCTAACCATCGAAAGAGTGCTTGCTTAATATGAAGATAGGCCTATGAACTTCATGCTGAATTCACTATAAATTTTTACGTAGTATAAATTTTTACGTAGTATAAATTTTTACGTAGCAAAAAAACCTACACTTTAGGAAAATGTAACAAGCGGGTGGGGCCATGAAATATAACTATGCGTGTGGAGTTTGATAGAAAAAGGGAATTTATGTAGTAAATGAATTCATGTCTGTTTCTACTTTAGATGTATCATTTGGTGGCAGGGTACATATATATATATATATATATATATATATATATATATATATATATATATATATATATGTCTGTATTTTTTGTGAGTATGTATGTATAAGTGTATTTATGTATGCATGTATGTTTGTATATATATATATATATATATGTGTGTATCTATATATTTGTGTATATGTTTGTATATGGATGTATTTGTATATGTGTATGTATGTATATGTATGTATATGCATATATATTTCTGAACTATTAAAATAGGCTGTCTCGTATATAATTGTTGTAGCAATGTAGATTACAAGAATGTATGGATGTCCGAATGTTGTTTGTATATATGTATATATATATATATGTATATGTATATATATATATGTATATGTATGTATACATATACACATATATATATATATATATATATATATATATATATATATATATATATATATATATATATATACCCGTCTGGAGTGTAGTAGCATGCTATTTCATATATGAAGGGGTACCACGCTACTGAAGTAAGAAAAATGCCATTATATGTCTATGTATGTCTGTATGTGTGTGTGTGTATATATGCGCGGGTGTAGCAAAGTGTAGGCGTTTATAAGTATATTGATATATTAATATATATATGTACATGTGGGGTTTAAATAACTTTCGTGTTTTATGTTTATTCAAATTTTGTTTGTTTATTTGTTTTTATTTTTATTTTTATTTATTTTTTGTTTTGTTTTATTTACCTTATTTTAATTTTAACTTTATTCCTGCGTAGTTTAGAGTTATTGCCTAGTTTCAGTACGTGTGTGTGAGTAAAATAAAAACGAACAGCATAGATTCGCTTTTGAATATATGTATTAACGTGAGTGTGTATGTGTGTGTGGCTGCGTCTGTGTATGTGTGTGTTGTGTGTGTGTTGCATGTATGTGTGTGGATGGATGTCGATTGAAAGGCACCGATCAGTACTTAGTGACCATAGCAAACGTTCTTAATTTACAGACTCCAAGACAAAAAAAAACTAAATTCTCAATGCCTTATGCCATAAAAACGAAAAGATAGGTTGGATAAGGGGAAAGGGAAATGAAAAAGATGTTTATTATCTTCAAAGACCTCGCTTGTCCTCTCACCGTTTTATGGCTCCCACCCAGGTTACATTCTAACTTGACAAACGAAAAAGGAAAATGTATTTGGTTGAAATATCAGTTTCGATGGTAATTCTTGGCCTAAAGACGCAATCCCCCAAAACGGGTGATTACAGAAACATGTATGCACATATGTAGCCATTAATGTTTGTATAAATAAATTTAATATACCTGCTCTGTTCACTCAGTGAGCACTCTTTTGGTAGACACATGTTGTTTCATTGGATGTACTTCTAGGAAACTAAACTCTACTGGCTATATATAAATATATATACATATATATATATAAATATATATACATACATATATAAATATATATATACATACATATATATATAAATATATATATATACATACATAGATATATAAATATATATATACATACATATATATATAAATATATATATATGCATACGTATATATATAAATATATATACATACATACGTATATATATAAATATATATACATACATATATATATAAATATATACATACATATATATATAAATATATATATGCATATATATATATTTAAATATATATATACATACATATATATAAATATATATATGCATGCATATATATAAATATATATATATACATACATATATATATAAATATATATACATACATATATATATAAATATATATATACATACATATATATATAAATATATATACATACATATATATATAAATATATATATACATACATATATGTATAAATATATATATATACATACATATATATAAATATATATACATACATATATATAAATATATATATATACATACATATATATAAATATATATATATACATACATATATATAAATATATATATACATACATATATATATAAATATATATATACATACATATATATATAAATATATATATATACATACATATATATATATAAATATATATATACATACATATATATATAAATATATATATATACATATATATATAAATATATATATATACATACATATATATATATATAAATATATATATACATACATATATATATATATATATACATACATATATATATAAATGATGATTGCAACGTCTTGTCAGACGAGTGCCACTTCCTCAGAGATTTAAAATCCATGAGCCCAAATGTCTGAGGGAGTATCTATACAAATATGATGTTACAGAGTCTTAGCTTTGTACGACAGCTAAGTCTCTCTCTCTCGGTTCAAAATGTTGAGATCCAGCAACAAGCAAGAGCAAGATTGCCAGCAACAAATAAAACTGCAGACCAGCTTAATGCGGGTACTGGTCTTCCGCTTGATGTTTTTTTAAATCAGACATTTGCTTCTCCTAGAAAGGTTGCCTTCACCACGGCTTACGGGAGCCCTTTATATATATATATATATATATATATATATATATATATATATATATATATATATATATATATATATATAAATATATATATATATACATGCATATATATATACATATATATATATAAAAAAATATATTTTATATATATAAATATGTATGCATATATATACATATATATAAATATATATATATGCGTACATATATATATAAATATATATATATACATACATATATATAAATATATATATATATATGTATAAATATATATATATAAATTTATATATATATAAATATATATATATATATGTATGTATATATATGTATATATATGTATATATATATATATATATGTATATATATATATATATATTAATATATAAACTAGCAAAAGTACCCGTCGTTGACTGGGTTCAAAAACAGCCTATAGAAAATGGACTCTAATTTATGAAAGTATGGTAGGTTATGAAAAGGAAGTGTTGTAAAGAGATAGCTTCGAATTTGGGGGTATCAAAACCAAAGCCAAATATGATGAAAGTAAAAATAAAATAGATAAACCCCATAATTTATTATACCATACCTGTTCACACTGAAACACTTATCACAATATTCTGTGGATCTATATTAAAAAACCTTGTTAAACTTTGTGACATATTTCCATTCTTTGGAGGTCAGGTGCGAACGAACACCACATAATTTTATTATACCGTATTTCTTCAAACTGAAACATAATTATCAAAGTATTCTTAAGCAGATAGACATGAAAAGTCTTTATTAAAGTTTGTGCCTATTTCCATTCTTTGGAGGCCAGGCGCGAACGCAGATGCCACAATTTTATTATAACATCCCCATTTAAGTTAAAACATACTTAGCAAAGTATTCTTATGTACATCTATATCAAAAACACTTGTAAACGTTTTGTTTTTTCTTTTTTTTACTTCCATACTTTGGGGGCAAGGTGCGAACGCAGACCCCACAATTTTAATGAACCACCGTTCTGCCAGATGAAACATACCCATTCCTATGTCTCGATACATCTTCTATCATTATATGTAATCAGTTTTTTAAAATAGTCAACCATATAGGAGCCTATTCGTGACCAGACACACACGTACCTGATGAACCGCCCCCTTAAGTACACACTTTAAATATCCACACTATAGTTTAAATCCACACTATAGTTTAAAATGCAAAAGTCAAGTATCATTGTTCAATTCTGCTTTAAAAAGAAACATTTATTTTGAACGCACCCCTGTCTTCTAAAAAAAAATCTACAGATGGTTGGGTCTTTCTACTTGTGCATTAATAGAACTTCTCAAATGCATTTGTGATTTAAAGTTGTTTAAAAAGTGTTAACTTTGGTCAAAATCGGACTTTCTTCCTTCAATCGGATTTTTTCGGTTATCGATTTTCAGTACTTATCAGAAGCATTCCGATACAAAACTTACGTAGAAACACTCCGAGACACATCAAGTACCTTCATGGGTAATTTTATATAAAATCGGCCCGGCAGTTTCCGAGTACAAAGGAAACAAACTCACACGCACGCACGCACACAAACAAACAAACACATAGTTCCTTTTAGATAGATAGATAGATAGATAGATAGATAGATAGATAGATAGATAGACAATATCTTTCTTATGCAAAGTTATCGTAAAGTTTAAGTGGGTATACAGAAATGCAAGTATGAGTGACATGACATCCAGTTCTAAGGTTCTGCTGAAGGATAGCTGCTATACAATGCTGTACTATGGAATCTTTTTTTTTTTTTTTACAATTTCACCCCAAACAAGGCACATTGCCACTTTGATGTAGGGGGGCTACTGTCAGGGACCTAGGTTGCAGGAGTACTATGTAGCGAGTTTAGCAGCAAGATGTCTGTTCACATTACATTTGAACTTCTGCGTGTCAGTACAGTTGGGGAAGCAGGTGCCCGGAAGGGAATTCCAAAGTCTAGCAGTGCTGTGGAAGAAACTATTAGAGTAGAAGGCCTTCCTACATCTAGAGATCTCGACTGTGTAGGGGTGGGACTTTGCTGATTGTTGGGTTTGTCAGGAATAGTTTCGTCGAGGGGGCACAAGGACTTATAGTTCGTCAGAGCATCCACCATTAAAATACTTGTAAAACAGGCAGAGAAATGCAACATTTCGTCGATGGGACAGAGGCTGAAACTTAGATGAGAGTTCAGGACGTATCAGATTGGCGACTCTCTTTTGGACCCTGTCCAGGAGCGAGAGACTAGTAGCAGACGAGCCAGCCCAAATGTGACAGCAGTGCTCCATCCATGGGTGAATGGTGGCTTTGTAGAGGTATAGGATACTTTCAG
>NC_136510.1:100323275-100343275 GCF_053919585.1 Euprymna scolopes | reverse complement strand
TGACTGTTCAGGACCTATCAGGTTGGAGAGAAGGCTAATGGGGCGATAATTTAATGGGTCAGTTCTTTCGCCAGAATTCTTGAAAACAGAAGCGGTTTTCCAGCAGTCAGAAAAGCAATAATTTCTTCAAAGAACATAAAGTATGACAAATTATGCATAAATAAACATTTTCATTTAAAAAAACATAAGTAGAAATAAAAAAAAAAACAAAAAAACATATCTTACGTAATAAAAATTCACAATCATATACACGTAAATAAACGTCAATATTATTATTGCACTAAATACTTAACGGAAGCAAGTTGGAACTGTTACGAACAATCATCGTCTACTTCCGGTCCAAGTTCCTTCAAATTAGAATCAGTTAAAATGCCGGATTGCCTCCATGCTCTTATCAGTTAACAAATGGGTACTTATACAGAATACGGACCGTGCTAAAATAATAACGTTAATATTTATACACCCAGTCTTAACATGGGATACACTTCACAATTTAATAAACAATTACTACCGTATACAATTTATTTTACTTAAACATCATATGTAAAATATACCGCGGTCCGTATTCTGCATGTTAAATAATTTTGACTCCTAATGAGGGGGGGGGGTAGAGATTTTATTTGCTGCCCACCTCAGCAAAATATGGCACAAGGCCGGAAAGTGGGGATCCAGCAGGCTCCCCTAAAGGAGGGGCACTCCTGCAATTGTAAAAATTTCCTGAGTAACCCCATCAGCATTCCCCGGTTGGCGCGCCTCAGGCAGTAAGCGATAAACTTACTCCACCGGAAAGCCCAGTGGCAAGGCCTGGGAAGGTGGACCTCCTAGGTATTACTCAGGCGGTGTACCTCAGTCCGACAGGTGCTGGGCCGGTTCCCGGCCCCTCACCTGTCGGGCTGAGTGTCAAGAACGGATCCTTGACGAGTACTTCTACCCTGCCTCCCTGCAGCCAAAGCCGCTAGGAGACCTTCCCCATCACGAGTAATGGGGGTATAACACCAATGATTTCCACGATCGTTTTTATAACCACCAGTTGTGGTAATCAACCAATGAAAATCTTCCAAAGGATCTATAAAAATTGTCAAATTTTGGATTCAATCAGTTCGCTGTTGGCTATTTCACGAACCGCATTTGATTCTTCGCTGCCATCTTTGTTACTGGCAATTACTTTACACTCAGTATCGGGACTGCACTGATTCTTGACCGCCATCTTTGTTCAACCTTATGCACTTAACATTGCATAAGCACAAAAACATGTTGTGATATAATATCTACACTAATGCAGCGAATCAGTATTGAACAAAATGAAGTCTAGGGCGCCCTTTCCTTTACACAGAATAGGACCATAACACTACAGCAATCATAGCAGCCAGTGCCCACAAGTAATCGCCTCAATAATACAACAGTACCCGACAGTAACTGCTTTAAAAAAGCAGTATTCCCCAGTTACCTCAATAGTAGCCATAATCGTCACTGAATGACAGTGCTCAACAATGAATGACAGGCAATTTCAGTTTGGAGCAGTTCAACGGACACCAACAATGGTCGTGACCAACAATGACCAATTGTTGCAGAGGCATTTTGCGCCGACAAAATGCCTCAAAACACCATCAAACGCCAGTGACGACCAGTGCTTGCCACTGGTATCCAATGACAGTCAATTTCATTTTGGAGTAGTCAAATTTATGCTGATATTGGTCATGGCAGCCAGTGACCCATAGTGACCGTCATGAACCAACAAGTCATCACTCTAAAACAACACTAGTAGCCACTAGTGTAAACAATGATAGCCAGTGGATTCTGCTGGCTGTCACTGCCAGACAATGTACGACAGTGGAAACCAGATGATTTCATTTTAGCCACTACTGCCTGTGCCCGCAATTTTCCAGAGCCGACAGTGGCTACAACTAGCAATTGCCATCATCTGTATGCGTGGTTATTTTTTGTGATGTTCATCCATAGTCAGTAATTTACATGACTCACATATGATAATGCACTAGATAATCATAGGTTAATTTGTTTTGGGGAAGTGAGAGGGGGCTTTACTGTATTTCTCCTGGTATTGAGTCATATGACTGCAGAGAAATGCCGGTACACGGGTCCTGCTAGTAAGCAATAATGAAGATGAATGGATCTTTTGTTTTCTATTATTTTGTTCAAGCTGGGGATGGGGCATCCTACTAAATCAAGTATGATTGACAACATGAGTTGATAAAAATGGGAATATTAATGTGATCCGCCATCGCACTATAGCCAAGCAACAAATGAATTGACATGAAACTGTGATTGTTCATCCATTTCATGAAATGAACTTCCATAGCCTATGCACACACGAATACAAAGGGGGCATCCTTCCTGCATTTCCCCATCTGCATTCTCGGCTAATGCATCGCTGCAAGCAGATCAAAGAATCATTTGCAATAAATGCAAATGAAAAACAACGAACACCAGTTGAAATACTATTCTACACCAGATGTAATGTCTTTTAGATTTTTGTTTTTAATCATTATTATTTTTTATTTTATTTTTATTTTATTTTTTTCACTTTTCAAACTTTTAAATATCTATGTGAATTTTTGTTTTTAATCATTATTTTTTTTTACTTTTCAAACTTTTAAATATCTATGTGAATTTTTGTTTTTAATCATTATTATTATTTTTTACTTTTCAAACTTTTAAATATCTATGTGAATTTTTTGTTTTTAATCATTATTATTTTTTTTTACTTTTCAAACTTTTAAATATCTATGTGAATTTTTGTTTTTAATCATTATTTTTTTTTTTTTACTTTTCAAACTTTTAAATATCTATGTGAATTTTTGTTTTTAATCATTATTATTTTTTTTTACTTTTCAAACTTTTAAATATCTATGTGAATTTTTGTTTTTAATCATTATTTTTTTTTTTTTACTTTTCAAACTTTTAAATATCTATGTGAATTTTTGTTTTTAATCATTATTTTTTTTTTTTTACTTTTCAAACTTTTAAATATCTATGTGAATTTTTGTTTTTAATCATTATTATTATTTTTTTACTTTTCAAACTTTTAAATATCTATGTGAATTTTTGTTTTTAACCATTATTATTTTTTGTTTTACTTTTCAAACTTTTAAATATCTATGTGAATTTTTGTTTTTAATCATTATTTTTTTTTTTTTACTTTTCAAACTTTTAAATATCTATGTGAATTTTTGTTTTTAATCATTATTATTATTTTTTACTTTTCAAACTTTTAAATATCTATGTGAATTTTTGTTTTTAATCATTATTATTATTTTTTACTTTTCAAACTTTTAAATATCTATGTGAATTTTTGTTTTTAATCATTATTATTATTTTTTACTTTTCAAACTTTTAAATATCTATGTGAATTTTTGTTTTTAATCATTATTATTATTTTTTACTTTTCAAACTTTTAAATATCTATGTGAATTTTTGTTTTTAATCATTATTATTATTTTTTACTTTTCAAACTTTTAAATATCTATGTGAATTTTTGTTTTTAATCATTATTTTTTTTTTTTTACTTTTCAAACTTTTAAATATCTATGTGAATTTTTGTTTTTAATCATTATTATTATTTTTTACTTTTCAAACTTTTAAATATCTATGTGAATTTTTGTTTTTAATCATTATTTTTTTTTTTTACTTTTCAAACTTTTAAATATCTATGTGAATTTTTGTTTTTAATCATTATTATTATTTTTTACTTTTCAAACTTTTAAATATCTATGTGAATTTTTGTTTTTAATCATTATTATTATTTTTTTACTTTTCAAACTTTTAAATATCTATGTGAATTTTTGTTTTTAATCATTATTATTTTTTTTTTACTTTTCAAACTTTTAAATATCTATGTGAATTTTTGTTTTTAATCATTATTTTTTTTTTTTTTACTTTTCAAACTTTTAAATATCTATGTGAATTTTTGTTTTTAATCATTATTATTATTTTTTACTTTTCAAACTTTTAAATATCTATGTGAATTTTTGTTTTTAATCATTATTATTATTTTTTACTTTTCAAACTTTTAAATATCTATGTGAATTTTTGTTTTTAATCATTATTATTATTTTTTACTTTTCAAACTTTTAAATATCTATGTGAATTTTTGTTTTAATCATTATTTTTTTTTTTTTACTTTTCAAACTTTTAAATATCTATGTGAATTTTTGTTTTTAATCATTATTATTATTTTTTACTTTTCAAACTTTTAAATATCTATGTGAATTTTTGTTTTTAATCATTATTATTATTTTTTACTTTTCAAACTTTTAAATATCTATGTGAATTTTTGTTTTTAATCATTATTATTATTTTTTACTTTTCAAACTTTTAAATATCTATGTGAATTTTTGTTTTTAATCATTATTTTTTTTTTTTTACTTTTCAAACTTTTAAATATCTATGTGAATTTTTGTTTTTAATCATTATTATTATTTTTTACTTTTCAAACTTTTAAATATCTATGTGAATTTTTGTTTTTAATCATTATTTTTTTTTTTACTTTTCAAACTTTTAAATATCTATGTGAATTTTTGTTTTTAATCATTATTATTTTTTTTTTACTTTTCAAACTTTTAAATATCTATGTGAATTTTTGTTTTTAATCATTATTATTATTTTTTACTTCACAAACTTTTAAATATCTATGTGAATTTTTGTTTTTAATCATTATTTTTTTTTTTTACTTTTCAAACTTTTAAATATCTATGTGAATTTTTGTTTTTAATCATCATTATTTTTTTTTTACTTTTCAAACTTTTAAATATCTATGTGAATTTTTGTTTTTAATCATTATTATTATTTTTTACTTTTAAAACTTTTAAATATCTATGTGAATTTTTGTTTTTAATCATTATTATTATTTTTTACTTTTCAAACTTTCAAATATCTATGTGAATTTTTGTTTTTAATCATTATTATTATTTTTTACTTTTCAAACTTTTAAATATCTATGTGAATTTTTGTTTTTAATCATTATTATTATTTTTTACTTTTCAAACTTTTAAATATCTATGTGAATTTTTGTTTTAATCATTATTTTTTTTTTTTTACTTTTCAAACTTTTAAATATCTATGTGAATTTTTGTTTTTAATCATTATTATTATTTTTTACTTTTCAAACTTTTAAATATCTATGTGAATTTTTGTTTTTAATCATTATTATTATTTTTTACTTTTCAAACTTTTAAATATCTATGTGAATTTTTGTTTTTAATCATTATTATTATTTTTTACTTTTCAAACTTTTAAATATCTATGTGAATTTTTGTTTTTAATCATTATTTTTTTTTTTTTACTTTTCAAACTTTTAAATATCTATGTGAATTTTTGTTTTTAATCATTATTATTATTTTTTACTTTTCAAACTTTTAAATATCTATGTGAATTTTTGTTTTTAATCATTATTTTTTTTTTTACTTTTCAAACTTTTAAATATCTATGTGAATTTTTGTTTTTAATCATTATTATTTTTTTTTTACTTTTCAAACTTTTAAATATCTATGTGAATTTTTGTTTTTAATCATTATTATTATTTTTTACTTCACAAACTTTTAAATATCTATGTGAATTTTTGTTTTTAATCATTATTTTTTTTTTTACTTTTCAAACTTTTAAATATCTATGTGAATTTTTGTTTTTAATCATCATTATTTTTTTTTTACTTTTCAAACTTTTAAATATCTATGTGAATTTTTGTTTTTAATCATTATTATTATTTTTTACTTTTAAAACTTTTAAATATCTATGTGAATTTTTGTTTTTAATCATTATTATTATTTTTTACTTTTCAAACTTTCAAATATCTATGTGAATTTTTGTTTTTAATCATTATTATTATTTTTTACTTTTCAAACTTTTAAATATCTATGTGAATTTTTGTTTTTAATCATTATTATTATTTTTTACTTTTCAAACTTTTAAATATCTATGTGAATTTTTGTTTTTAATCATTATTATTATTTTTTACTTTTCAAACTTTTAAATATCTATGTGAATTTTTGTTTTTAATCATTATTTTTTTTTTTTTACTTTTCAAACTTTTAAATATCTATGTGAATTTTTGTTTTTAATCATTATTTTTTTTTTTTTACTTTTCAAACTTTTAAATATCTATGTGAATTTTTGTTTTTAATCATTATTATTATTTTTTACTTTTCAAACTTTTAAATATCTATGTGAATTTTTGTTTTTAATCATTATTTTTTTTTTTACTTTTCAAACTTTTAAATATCTATGTGAATTTTTGTTTTTAATCATTATTATTTTTTTTTACTTTTCAAACTTTCAAATATCTATGTGAATTTTTTTTTTAATCATTATTTTTTTTTTTTACTTTTCAAACTTTTAAATATCTATGTGAATTTTTGTTTTTAATCATTATTATTATTTTTTACTTTTCAAACTTTTAAATATCTATGTGAATTTTTGTTTTTAATCATTATTTTTTTTTTTTACTTTTCAAACTTTTAAATATCTATGTGAATTTTTGTTTTTAATCATTATTATTATTTTTTACTTTTAAAACTTTTAAATATCTATGTGAATTTTTGTTTTTAATCATTATTTTTTTTTTTACTTTTCAAACTTTTAAATATCTATGTGAATTTTTTGTTTTTAATCATTATTATTTTTTGTTTTACTTTTCAAACTTTTAAATATCTATGTGAATTTTTGTTTTTAATCATTATTATTTTTTTTTTACTTTTCAAACTTTTAAATATCTATGTGAATTTTTGTTTTTAATCATTATTATTTTTTTTTTACTTTTCAAACTTTTAAATATCTATGTGAATTTTTGTTTTAATCATTATTATTATTTTTTACTTTTCAAACTTTTAAATATCTATGTGAATTTTTGTTTTTAATCATTATTATTATTTTTTACTTTTCAAACTTTTAAATATCTATGTGAATTTTTGTTTTTAATCATTATTTTTTTTTTTTTTACTTTTCAAACTTTTAAATATCTATGTTAATTTTTGTTTTTAATCATTATTATTATTTTTTACTTTTCAAACTTTTAAATATCTATGTGAATTTTTGTTTTTAATCATTATTTTTTTTTTTACTTTTCAAACTTTTAAATATCTATGTGAATTTTTTGTTTTTAATCATTATTATTTTTTTTTTTACTTTTCAAACTTTTAAATATCTATGTGAATTTTTGTTTTTAATCATTATTATTTTTGTTTTACTTTTCAAACTTTTAAATATCTATGTGAATTTTTGTTTTTAATCATTATTATTTTTTGTTTTACTTTTCAAACTTTTAAATATCTATGTGAATTTTTGTTTTAATCATTATTATTTTTTTTTCACTTTTCAAACTTTTAAATATCTATGTGAATTTTTGTTTTTAATCATTATTATTATTTTTTACTTTTCAAACTTTTAAATATCTATGTGAATTTTTGTTTTTAATCATTATTATTATTTTTTACTTTTCAAACTTTTAAATATCTATGTGAATTTTTGTTTTTAATCATTATTATTATTTTTTACTTTTCAAACTTTTAAATATCTATGTGAATTTTTGTTTTTAATCATTATTATTATTTTTTACTTTTCAAACTTTTAAATATCTATGTGAATTTTTGTTTTTAATCATTATTATTATTTTTTACTTTTCAAACTTTTAAATATCTATGTGAATTTTTGTTTTTAATCATTATTTTTTTTTTTTTACTTTTCAAACTTTTAAATATCTATGTGAATTTTTGTTTTTAATCATTATTATTATTTTTTACTTTTCAAACTTTTAAATATCTATGTGAATTTTTGTTTTTAATCATTATTTTTTTTTTTTACTTTTCAAACTTTTAAATATCTATGTGAATTTTTGTTTTTAATCATTATTATTTTTTTTTTACTTTTCAAACTTTTAAATATCTATGTGAATTTTTGTTTTTAATCATTATTATTATTTTTTACTTTTCAAACTTTTAAATATCTATGTGAATTTTTGTTTTTAATCATTATTATTATTTTTTACTTTTCAAACTTTTAAATATCTATGTGAATTTTTGTTTTTAATCATTATTATTATTTTTTACTTTTCAAACTTTTAAATATCTATGTGAATTTTTGTTTTTAATCATTATTTTTTTTTTTACTTTTCAAACTTTTAAATATCTATGTGAATTTTTGTTTTTAATCATCATTATTTTTTTTTTACTTTTCAAACTTTTAAATATCTATGTGAATTTTTGTTTTTAATCATTATTATTATTTTTTACTTTTAAAACTTTTAAATATCTATGTGAATTTTTGTTTTTAATCATTATTATTATTTTTTACTTTTCAAACTTTCAAATATCTATGTGAATTTTTGTTTTTAATCATTATTATTATTTTTTACTTTTCAAACTTTTAAATATCTATGTGAATTTTTGTTTTTAATCATTATTATTATTTTTTACTTTTCAAACTTTTAAATATCTATGTGAATTTTTGTTTTTAATCATTATTATTATTTTTTACTTTTCAAACTTTTAAATATCTATGTGAATTTTTGTTTTTAATCATTATTTTTTTTTTTTACTTTTCAAACTTTTAAATATCTATGTGAATTTTTGTTTTTAATCATTATTTTTTTTTTTTTACTTTTCAAACTTTTAAATATCTATGTGAATTTTTGTTTTTAATCATTATTATTATTTTTTACTTTTCAAACTTTTAAATATCTATGTGAATTTTTGTTTTTAATCATTATTTTTTTTTTACTTTTCAAACTTTTAAATATCTATGTGAATTTTTGTTTTTAATCATTATTATTTTTTTTTACTTTTCAAACTTTCAAATATCTATGTGAATTTTTTTTTTAATCATTATTTTTTTTTTTTACTTTTCAAACTTTTAAATATCTATGTGAATTTTTGTTTTTAATCATTATTATTATTTTTTACTTTTCAAACTTTTAAATATCTATGTGAATTTTTGTTTTTAATCATTATTTTTTTTTTTTTACTTTTCAAACTTTTAAATATCTATGTGAATTTTTGTTTTTAATCATTATTATTATTTTTTACTTTTAAAACTTTTAAATATCTATGTGAATTTTTGTTTTTAATCATTATTTTTTTTTTTACTTTTCAAACTTTTAAATATCTATGTGAATTTTTTGTTTTTAATCATTATTATTTTTTGTTTTACTTTTCAAACTTTTAAATATCTATGTGAATTTTTGTTTTTAATCATTATTATTTTTTTTTTACTTTTCAAACTTTTAAATATCTATGTGAATTTTTGTTTTTAATCATTATTATTTTTTTTTTACTTTTCAAACTTTTAAATATCTATGTGAATTTTTGTTTTAATCATTATTATTATTTTTTACTTTTCAAACTTTTAAATATCTATGTGAATTTTTGTTTTTAATCATTATTATTATTTTTTACTTTTCAAACTTTTAAATATCTATGTGAATTTTTGTTTTTAATCATTATTTTTTTTTTTTTTTACTTTTCAAACTTTTAAATATCTATGTTAATTTTTGTTTTTAATCATTATTATTATTTTTTACTTTTCAAACTTTTAAATATCTATGTGAATTTTTGTTTTTAATCATTATTTTTTTTTTTACTTTTCAAACTTTTAAATATCTATGTGAATTTTTTGTTTTTAATCATTATTATTTTTTTTTTTACTTTTCAAACTTTTAAATATCTATGTGAATTTTTGTTTTTAATCATTATTATTTTTGTTTTACTTTTCAAACTTTTAAATATCTATGTGAATTTTTGTTTTTAATCATTATTATTTTTTGTTTTACTTTTCAAACTTTTAAATATCTATGTGAATTTTTGTTTTAATCATTATTATTTTTTTTTCACTTTTCAAACTTTTAAATATCTATGTGAATTTTTGTTTTTAATCATTATTATTATTTTTTACTTTTCAAACTTTTAAATATCTATGTGAATTTTTGTTTTTAATCATTATTATTATTTTTTACTTTTCAAACTTTTAAATATCTATGTGAATTTTTGTTTTTAATCATTATTATTATTTTTTACTTTTCAAACTTTTAAATATCTATGTGAATTTTTGTTTTTAATCATTATTATTATTTTTTACTTTTCAAACTTTTAAATATCTATGTGAATTTTTGTTTTTAATCATTATTATTATTTTTTACTTTTCAAACTTTTAAATATCTATGTGAATTTTTGTTTTTAATCATTATTTTTTTTTTTTTACTTTTCAAACTTTTAAATATCTATGTGAATTTTTGTTTTTAATCATTATTATTATTTTTTACTTTTCAAACTTTTAAATATCTATGTGAATTTTTGTTTTTAATCATTATTTTTTTTTTTTACTTTTCAAACTTTTAAATATCTATGTGAATTTTTGTTTTTAATCATTATTATTTTTTTTTTACTTTTCAAACTTTTAAATATCTATGTGAATTTTTGTTTTTAATCATTATTATTATTTTTTACTTTTCAAACTTTTAAATATCTATGTGAATTTTTGTTTTTAATCATTATTATTATTTTTTACTTTTCAAACTTTTAAATATCTATGTGAATTTTTGTTTTTAATCATTATTATTATTTTTTACTTTTCAAACTTTTAAATATCTATGTGAATTTTTGTTTTTAATCATTATTATTATTTTTTACTTTTCAAACTTTTAAATATCTATGTGAATTTTTGTTTTTAATCATTATTTTTTTTTTTTTACTTTTCAAACTTTTAAATATCTATGTGAATTTTTGTTTTTAATCATTATTATTATTTTTTACTTTTCAAACTTTTAAATATCTATGTGAATTTTTGTTTTTAATCATTATTATTATTTTTTACTTTTCAAACTTTTAAATATCTATGTGAATTTTTGTTTTTAATCATTATTATTATTTTTTACTTTTCAAACTTTTAAATATCTATGTGAATTTTTGTTTTTAATCATTATTTTTTTTTTTTTTTACTTTTCAAACTTTTAAATATCTATGTGAATTTTTGTTTTTAATCATTATTATTATTTTTTACTTTTCAAACTTTTAAATATCTATGTGAATTTTTGTTTTTAATCATTATTATTATTTTTTACTTTTCAAACTTTTAAATATCTATGTGAATTTTTGTTTTTAATCATTATTATTATTTTTTACTTTTCAAACTTTTAAATATCTATGTGAATTTTTGTTTTTAATCATTATTATTATTTTTTACTTTTCAAACTTTTAAATATCTATGTGAATTTTTGTTTTTAATCATTATTATTATTTTTTACTTTTCAAACTTTTAAATATCTATGTGAATTTTTGTTTTTAATCATTATTATTATTTTTTACTTTTCAAACTTTTAAATATCTATGTGAATTTTTGTTTTTAATCATTATTTTTTTTTTTTTACTTTTCAAACTTTTAAATATCTATGTGAATTTTTGTTTTTAATCATTATTATTATTTTTTACTTTTCAAACTTTTAAATATCTATGTGAATTTTTGTTTTTAATCATTATTATTATTTTTTACTTTTCAAACTTTCAAATATCTATGTGAATTTTTGTTTTTAATCATTATTTTTTTTTTTTTACTTTTCAAACTTTTAAATATCTATGTGAATTTTTGTTTTTAATCATTATTATTATTTTTTACTTTTCAAACTTTTAAATATCTATGTGAATTTTTGTTTTTAATCATTATTTTTTTTTTTTACTTTTCAAACTTTTAAATATCTATGTGAATTTTTGTTTTTAATCATTATTATTATTTTTTACTTTTCAAACTTTTAAATATCTATGTGAATTTTTGTTTTTAATCATTATTATTATTTTTTACTTTTCAAACTTTTAAATATCTATGTGAATTTTTGTTTTTAATCATTATTATTTTTTTTTACTTTTCAAACTTTTAAATATCTATGTGAATTTTTTAAATGTTATTTGAAAGGATTTATTAATAACTCGAACGGCGAAATTTGGATTATTTTCACGTTTCGGCTTACATAACCTTTGACCGTCTTCAAATGCATCTTATCCAACTCGAGAATCTATACAGAATTTTGACCAACATGCAGTGCAATGGATAAAAGTGCTGGGTTACCCTCAGTTTTAAAAGACAGTAGGTTTAAGATTCAATCCTTAAAACAAGTCGATACTAAGAATAAAATAAAAAATTATTTAAGACATTATTTTTTCTTATAGAAATCGTTCCAGACAAGGCATGAAGCCACTTGATGTAAGGAGATTTTTTTTTAATACTACTTTAAGGTCAAAAACTTTCCAACGATAAGTGTTACATGGAATAGATTCCAGCTCAGAAAACAGCAATTTTCCCCTCTTTGTCAGAAACATCGTTTATGGAATGTGAGGACTAAAAGACAAAATAAGTGAAGCAAGAGTTACAAGGCTGCTGAAAGTAAACCCAAGATGCACTTTTTACTATCCTTTTATTTGATCATGACTGTAACCTCCAACCTACTATAGAGGATTTTGAACCCTTTATTTCACAGGATAGATTGCTCTCATTCTGCCAGCCATCACCAGGTACGAGTGTCAATTTAATTATATTATTCTTAGATAATATCGCTTGTAGTAAAGATTGAACCTTCAACAGACTATAATCTAAAACTGATAGTTAATGAACGCTTTTATCCGTTGCACTACAAATATTTACGAATGGTAATCCAAACAATCTCAGCATCAATTCTGATCTGAAAATTTCTGAAACAAATATTTTTAACTGACGTAGCCGTCTATGTGTGATTATAACCATAATCTTAAAAATAACTTACTCTTATTTATTAAATTATGAATCTATATATTAATATGATAGCGTGTGTGTTATTTTGTGTGTCACGCTGACATCTTTTTTTTCTAGTGATTGTCGTTTAATGCGTACAGAAATATGCCAGCAAGTTGAAATGCAAATTTGCCGATATATTTCCATTACTTTTGCACATGCGCAAATTCATTCACAGCTTGAAGTGGTTTAATTTTGCATCTTTTGTGTCTCTCTGTCGATAGCTCTAAAAATAGTGAAATTGGCTTGAGCGCTAAATGTTTTGGTTTCGATTCTAGGTAACGGCACCCCATTCAATTTTTTTTAAAACTTTTGAAACCACTACAATATGTTAGGTACAATATCATATTCAATAGAGGATAGGCTTTGTAATAATAAATACGAAATCTGTATGCATAAAAATATATTTAAGCATATTTTACGTCCGAGCAAAGCTGTTCTCCACCTCCATACTTTAAAATAAAATTGCAAGTAAATATTACAATGGTAATTGTTTATTACAATTTGCTTTTTAAAATGATAATCAGTTGGCTATATTTTTTTGGAATTCTTTAGATGATGAATCGTAATATTTATTATTTGGACTATTGTTCTCATTTTGAGTGTTATTCTCACAACGTTTCGGCCGATATAACCTCCGACTTTCTTCAGGTGCATTTTGTCGAACTTGCCCGCAAGGAACTGCACCATCACGGATAAAGAATTTCCATTGTGGTGTGTCCGTTCTTTCACTTACTATAAAAACCGGAATAATATGTCCCTCGGCGTTAATACACTAGTTATGCATGAGTCTTGCACTTGTGGTAGTCGGACTGACGTATACCCACACTCTTTATTTATTGCATTGTCTTTTTTGTTAAATATATTTTGTTTCTATTAATGACCGAGTTGCGTTTTTGGACCCTAACAGGACTACAAGTTCTGAATAGCAGTCTTCTGGAGGTGGAAGGTTCAATCCTCAGTACCAGTGACATAATATACAGGCGAGTGGGGGCCGCTTGTGAATTTCATACGCCCATGGAACTTTCTCCTTTGGAGGAAGCTGGTTAAACCCGGATAGGGTTAGTACCGTTTCCAGTTTCCATTTTCCACTAGAGATAATAAGAATATAATTGTGAATTACTTAAGACTTCTACGTGGTCGTGGCTGACGAAACAAGAGTATGCTACCCCCGTGGATTAAATAAAGAGTTCCGTTTGAAACTGTATGCAGATTTCAGAGTTTGACAGGAAACACGTGAAGAAGGTCGGAGGTTACATCGGCTGAAACGTTGTTAAAATAACACTCAAGATGAGAACAGTGGTCCGAATAATTCAAATAATACGAATGATCCATCCTCATCTCAAAAATTGAGAAACAATGATCTTTAGTGTTCTAAAAGCGAAAATAAAAAAAGAAAGAAACGAAGACAATTTTGAAGAACTAAAAATGCCTCCATTTTAGAACGCAGAAAAAAAAAGGGTTAGAATGTATAAAACACGATTTCCATGCGAAAATTCAACTAAATTCAACATCATGCTTGGCCATTTAAATATTTGTAAAGTTAAATTGACAAAGCATTAGGGAACGTTCCCTTCAGTCCAATAAATAGACAAACAACCAAAAAAAAGATGAATAAAAAATATATTTAAGTTCGCAAATAGATGCGATTGCAGTGAGATTATATATATATATATATATATATATATATATATGTATGTGTGTGTGTGTGTGTGTGTGTGTGTGTATAATGTACACACATGCATACACATGCACGCGCTCCCTTCACCAATTCTGTCAACGGAGTGTAATGGGATAACCTGTAAAATTCTAAGAAAACAAAAAACAAAACTGTCCTTCGTTTCTTTAATACACAGACATCTCAAAAACAAAGAATTTAAGAATAAAAACATCGTATAAGTAAATTTAAAAAAAAAAACACACATATATCTATACTAGCAGAGAGATCCGACGTTGCCCAGGATTAAATTAGGATTAACGAAGGTTCCACATTTCCAATACTTTTTCTTCTCATCGAAATCTGTGAAATTGCTCATTTTTTTTAATCACCTCGATTGATTGCCTGCTCTAGTCGTCCCCCCCCTCTCTCCGATACTCAGGGAAGAAGCTTCACATCACCTGCCTCTCCGTAGTGATCCGTAGTCCACAATAGATTGTAGTCTACACTGCACTGTAGAGAACCTATGACTCTTTTTATTTTTACATAATCGCTTGAATTAAAGTTGTAAATGCAAAAAGTATAGTATCGTTGTTCATTTGTGCTCCAAACAGAAACATTAAATGCGAACGCGTCCCTGTCTTATCAAAGAACCTACTATTGATTTTATACGACGGGCCTTCTTGATAAAACTTCTAAAATGAACTTAGAATGTTAGGTTGTATCAGAGTGTTTACTTTGGTCAAAATCGGATTTTTTGATTATTGATACTTATCGTGGGGGTGGGGAGCATTTCAGTATAATATCTATCTAAGAACACTGCTATACACGCAAAGTACATATGTGTGAATTTTTCAAAAAATCAGCCCAGCCGATTTAGTCCATAGGGAACTTTCACACACACACACACACATATATATATATATATATATATATATATATATATATATATATATGATTTTCAGAATGTGAGAGATTATATATATATAATAAATTACACAGCCAAACACCTCGCAACCCACAAGAGTCATGACAGTCAACGAACCGGAAGTCCAAGACTCGAGTTTCGCCCTCATTTGGGCTCATCAGTTAGACACATCCGAACTATTTCACAGTCGGATTTCGGCGTGGTTTGCTTGATCTGTGTTGGTTAATAGAAATTCTTGTGTGCGGGGCGTTTGCTCAGTTGGTAGAGTGCTTGCCTCGCATGCAAGAGGCTCGGTTTCGAATCCTGAGTCTGGTAGTGTCTAACTGATGAGCCCAAATGAGGGCGAAACTCGAGATATTGAAAAGTAGGAACTAATGAACTCAACAAATTCCTTCATAGAGTTGTTGATTGATCTGAAGATGGGAAATGTCAGTTATTTTCCCATTAATATAATCTTCTGCCCGAAGATAAGGTCGAGGGAATTTTAGCAACTGTTAATTCCGTCTTATTGCTATGAGAAGGATGACAATAGAGGAGATGTTCTTCAGATTTTCTCAAGCTTCTGAGATTTTGATGTATGAACAAACTGGACCGTGATTTTTTTTGGGGGGGGGGGAGGTAGACAAAACCACCTTCTCGTTAGCTTTAATCAAATTGTCATAGATCAAGTCTATGTCCTTTGAATCTAACTGAGAGTTCTTCGAGTCATAATGAGAGAGTTCTTGTAATCTGTTAAACACATTTACTGCATATTGAGATGATAGAAATTCTTGAACTCTATGGCATACCAGTAGAAATCATTGAACCAGCGGAAGTATTGTATACAAACATACAGGTCACTGTCCTGACCCCCAAATGGTGAAACAGTACCTTTCGACATTCTGGCTGGTATTCTCCAAGGTGACACACTTGCACCTTTCCTTTTCATCATTGTCATAGACTACATCATGCGTATCTCTGTGGATACAATCAATGACAATGAACTGATGTATCAACCTAGAAGAAGTTCACGTAATCCTGCACTTTACATCACCGATGCTGACTTTGCTGATGACATTGCGCAGTTGTCTGACAACCTCATTAGCGCCCAGGTACTCCTTTCTTCTCTTGAATCAACCAAGACTGAGTGTATGCCAATTAACATTTGCAAAACCCACAAAACTAAAACCCTCACAAATAACATACTCAAATGTGTTGAAGAATACAAGTATCTAGGATCACACATCAGGAACTTTGAGAAAGACTTTAACATTAGAAAGGGCGTGGCATGGACTGCTTGTAACAAAATGGATAAAATCTGGAAATCCAATCTTGCTCGCAAATTCAAAATCCAAGTTTTCCACGTACTTATTGAGCCAATCTTACTCTATGGATCTGAAACTTGGATTCTTTCAGCAAAACAACAGCGTCGTTTGGATGGATGTTACACACGTCTTTTGAGAAGAGTGCTCAATCTCTCATGGCGAAATCACCAAACTCTAGAAATGATATATTGAGACTTAACGAGAGTATCAGTCTCAGTTTGCAAGAGACGTGTTCAGTTTGCTGGGAATCGTGCACGTGCCACAGATGAACTTGCTTGGTTGGTTGGTTGGTTGTTTTTGTTTTACGGCATATCAACCCTTTTCGGATTATTTAATGCCGAATCCAGTGATTTTGAAGAAAAATTTTGAATAGAATATATTTGTTGTTTTCAAATCAGTTTCTATTTAACCCATAGTTGGGACCCTAACAGGTACTACCACTCCGGGTCAGAGTGGACCTTGGAGCAATGGTAATTAAAGGGTGGCTCCACACCTATAGTTTAAGGTCATATCCAGGACCCATTTGTATTGTGGAGGCACCCATTACTTCACAACGAATCAGGAAAGTTAACTTTTCCAGATAGGATACAACGAGATACATTTATCTCCAAGGAAGATCTTTTGGGTGCTATGACAGATAGGGAATACTGGAAGAGTGTAGTGAGTTCTATCTCGGCTGAGGCCGCAAGATGATGAAGATAATGATGATAATGCTGATGATGATAAGAACTATTATTATATATTGATATTTGATAATTATTATATTTTAACCACTATCCTACCCATAACTCTTGGTAAATCATCCCTTTACTATACTTTCCATAGCCCTTGAGCCCCTGGGGGAGGGGCATAGGCCATCTACAACTTTTGTAGATGTTTTTGTAGCGAGGAGTTCTTTTTTACAAGGTGAGGGTGCTGGCCCCACGCCCAACTTTCCCAGAAGGTACATACAGCGCCTAGACTTCCTAAATGGTCACCCATCTGATACTGGCCAGGCTCAACGTTGCTTAACTTCCATGATCTAGCGAGAACCGGTGTGTCAACGTGCTTGTGTCATACCATATCCTTCATCTTACTCAATTAAAATCTTAGTACACAGCGCGCCGTATAATTTATCCCCTCACTTTAATTATCATAATACTATGCCAAATAACATATATCTATTCTAAGTGTTGTTATGATCTCAGATAACCCTGCTAAAAAATACTGACTTAGCATAAACTCCATATCTTATGTAAAAACCTCCCCATAGTTAAACACACCTACACATACGGTTAAAAAAGAAACCTCTTTCAACTTACCCTATATTCTCCTCGACAGTTTAAACACACATACTGTCCACATACATTAAACCCACTATAATGGACATGTTTTACACCTATTTATATAATATATTGCAAACTACACTCCTCCTTTATCACAAAGATCTGTATGAATCCCCAAAACAACTTCAATAATTTATTTCGCTCCTAATGAAACTATCACTAGACGTCGCATTCCCATTATGTTACCTAGCATCTTCTCCACTCTTATGATGAGAAGCATTGGGCTTCGAAATACCATTGTATAAAGAGTTCCTTTTTACCCCAAACCCTCAATTGATGTATAGCCTTATTAAATAAATGAATAAATCTCTATATATTACTATATAGTTTTTATGCCTTCATTTTGACTCTTTACTGACTCATATATGTGTGTGTGTGTGTGTGTGTGTGTGTGTGTGTGTGTGTGTGTGTGTGTGTGTGTGTGTGTGTGTTTATTTACTTATCTAGTAAGGGCGAGCGCTTATTCCCTTTCTTCTTCTTCTTCTTCTTCTTCTTCTTCTTATTATTATTATTATTATTATTATTATTATTACGCTTATTATTTCTCTGCTATGATTGCCTTGTTTTCATTATTTTTATTATTGGCAGGACCAGTAAATTATATTTTGTCCACAAAACACGGACGCACATATACGTTGTAGATAAAGGAACCAGTAAAAAGAAGAAAACAAATAGTTGTACTTTCTTTGCAGCTTGTTAATGGTTGTTTGTTCCATCAGCAAAGTTCATGTCTCTGCATATAATTGCCAGCGAGGACAGCAGGGGAAACAAACCGGTACCTTAATTTCTTTTTCTTCCCTTGCGGAAACGGGCGCCTTCTTTGCTATACCTTGTAACACACATACGTACGCGCGTGCGCGCACACACAATAAATATATAGCATTTGTATGTACATAGAAGACAGGGAATAAACATATATAGAAGTGTAAATAATATACCACAGCATGCATATATATATATATATATATATATATATATATATATATATATATGAGAGAGAGAGAGAGAGAGAGAGAGAAAGATTTGGAATCGATGATACGCATGTGGTCTTCATCTTTGGTAATTTATATGTAACAGAATATCAGGATCACATCGGTGCCGTCGGTTTCAAATCTCTCTTGCTATATATATATATATATATATATATATATATATATATATATATATATATATATATATATATATATAAACAAATGATTAATAAAACATGTTAAAAGACATCTTGAAAAAGAGTTAAAAACATATTTAATTTTAAAAAGGAAGCACAAGATAAGTGGATCATCCATTCATGTGAAATCTTTTTATCATTTTCTTTTACCTCCTATTCCCCTTACCTCACCCTCTTTTTAACCAAGTAAGATCTGTGACTTACTTGTAGTTTCATTAAATACTTTTACATGCAAAATCTGATCCCGCCTTTTGCTAATTCCTGCCCTCTGATGAGAAGGAGAGTATTTCTTCGAAACTCCGCGGATTAAGGACTATGCACTTATCTTGTGCTTCCTTTGTAAAATTAAATATGTTTTTAACTCTTTTTCAAGATGTCTTTTAACATGTTTTATCAATCATTTGTTCATATTATAAGCTCTATTTCCTTTTCGGTTTTATTGAGCTTTTACATCTGGTTGAGATTACTTTACTTGTAAATATTAACTCTTTAATATTTATAATATATTTTAAGTTTACCATTTTGATTACCTTGGTAAACTTATTGTAATTTATATATATATATATATATATATATATATATATATATATATATATTGTATGTCAGGTCATGTCATGTGCTACTGATACCATGTAACCCAGTACTACCTGCCTCATGGTCGGGTCACCGGCGACTAAACTGGTTCCCCCACCAGACTTGTTTGGTGAGGAGGGCGGCTAGTCTCCCTGAAGGATAAAAAACAAGACTTTCCAAAGGGCGAATGAACTCTTTTTCTGGGTCAACGGCCAACTAGCACCGTGTATATTTGTGTGTGTGTGTATATGTGTCTTGGGGTGGAGAGGGCTCCCGTAAGCCGTGG
>NC_136510.1:100303275-100318275 GCF_053919585.1 Euprymna scolopes | reverse complement strand
AATTGCATGAAAGCGTACAGTATGTATTTACGTTTACATGATGAAAACAATTTAATCATAGCCATGGGCGAGTTATTCCGATGATAAACCTGCTGAAAGACTACGTATGTGCTGTGCAGAGATGCCTATATACATATGCATGATCAGATGTTATTTTGCAACATCCTCCTGTTTTGGAGAGGATGAACATACGACCCGTCACTCGCAATATCTATCAATATCTATAATTCTAATTTGGACATTTTTTTGGCAAACACTGAAAACGTATACAAAGTACGTCCCAATTAAGCAAAAAGTAGCCAGACTTGGCAATAGTCAGGGGAAAATACTCGTGTTCAAATTCATATCAATGGTAATTATTGTACCAATTTAAAAAGGAGAAAAATATACCATTGCCTGTCAAATATGAGGTGCCTTAAAAAAGTCCCCAAACATTTTTGTACAGGCATTTAAAATTGTTATAGACTCTTGAAAATTCAGTTATACATCTTATGAGATGTCTGACCAATTTTTATGATTTTAGGTCTAATTGAACAGTTACAGTAAGAATTGGAATATACCCTACTAAAGCCTGATTGCCAGAACTGTTGACTTTCAAAAATGCAATCTGGACGTGAGGACACTTTAGAAGAACGATATGCAATGAAATTCCGTTTTAAACTTGAAAAAAAAAATGCCACATACGCGCATAGAACGCTTCAGATTGATTTTGGACCATCTTGCATGAATCAAGCATCAGTTTTTGAGTGGCATAAGAGATTCAAGGAAGGCAGGGAGTCTGTGAGGGATGATGAGAGGTGTGGGAGGAGTAAAGAAGTCAGAATACCAGAGTTGATTGGCCAAATAAAGAATTTCATGGATAAAGACCGTTGTGTGCCTATAGAGACAATAAGTGCAGTTTGATGTCAGTGTGGGAAGAGTACAGACAATCATTTGCGAGGAATTGAAAGTGCGGAAGATTAGTCTCAAGTGTGCCCCATCCTTGTCACAGATTATTTGACCAAGATGGGCATCAAGACAGTTCTCCACCCTCCCTATAGTCCAAACCTTGCTCTCTTATTCCCTAAGCTCAAGGAAAACCTTAGAGGCTGTAGTTATGAGAAAACTGAGGAGATGAAAGAGGCTGTGACGAGGCACATTGACACGCTCACACAAGAGGACTACCATGGGGGCCTTCCAGAAGTTGTTGGAACGGTACAACAAGTGCATTGCAGCCAGAGGAGATTACTTCGAAGGGGACTAGAGTTTCATGTGTGTACTAGCAATAACAGTACGCATATGAAAAAAATCTGGAAACTTATTGAAGGCACCTTGTATTTTAACTTTTTCACTCTTATTGGAAACATATTTGTCCCATGAATAATTTAGAAATACTAGTTTTCGTGTTGAATTATTGTTTGGTGCTCAAGTTTACAAAGAGAATGCTTCCGCTGCAATTTCAAATGCTAGTGAAAGGAAACCAGCGGAGGAGTTTGATTTCATTCCGGGAAAAAGGAATTCTCTTCCTGCTCCCTACTTCCGTGACTGAAAATAGTTCAGAAGAGAGATTGCTGCAATGTTCCATCTCTGTGCCTGTTTTACAAATATTTTGATGGAATATGCTCTGATGAACTCATTACCCATGTGGTCCCTCGACCTGACAAACGCGCTTAGCAATAAAATCGCACCCCTTCACTGTTGAGATCCCTAAATGCCAAAAAGATTTCTTTTCTAATAATTTCTTCTCTTGAATAGCTAGACTAAGGAATTCCGTTCCTGTTACCTGCTTCTCTGACTGTACTGATATGCAGAAGTTTCAATGCAATTGTGAATCTTTCCTAGGCATGGTCCCAAATAGTAGGCCCCTTACGTCAAAGTGGCGATATGCATTGTTAAGGGTGAACGTGAGAAAAAGAAAATATTTGCAAAAAATAGAACATTCTTTTTCGCATTGATGAATGATTTAGTATTTATTATACACAGAATGTCCTCACATGATCTATCATCATCATCAAATGGTGTCCTGCCTGGTACAGGCATTGACAGCTATGGCTTCCCATCTCTCTCTCTCTCTCTCTCTCTCTCTCTTTCTCTCTCTCTCTGCATTTATGAATTCATTGTTGCTCATCATTTTTGATGTGACTCAGGTATTCAGACTGTCAACATATGTTTCTCGCTGTCGTCCTCTGCTTCTTCTACCCATGATCATTCCTGTCAAACTAATCTGTTCTATTCTGCTTTTTCTGTAGACATGACCCGTGAATCTTATTTGTCTTTTTTGTACTGTTCTTATAAAAGATTTTTCTGTGTTTGCCATTTCTAATACCTCTTGGTTTGTTTTCTTTTCTGTCTAGGATAGCTTCAAAATTCTTCTCAGGAACCAAGTTTCACTTGCATCTAGTCTTTTCCTCGTGGTGTTGACGATTTTCCAGCATTCACAATCGTATAATAGAACAGAACATACATACGTTCGGAGTATTCTGAATTTGGTGTCTATTTTAATGTTTCTGTTGGTCACGATTGATGACAATCTCTTGAAGGTGACTTTGGCTGCAGCTATGCGCCTTTGTATTTCAGTCGTACACTTTCCATCAAATGTGATCCAGTATACCAGAGATTTGAATTTATCAACTTTTTTAACTAGTACATTGCGACATTGTAGCTTTCATGTTGGAGCTTGGGTGTTCTTGGATATTATCATGCTTACCATTTTTGAGATGTTTAAAGCAAGCCCTTTACTTTCAAATGTTTTCACCACAGTATCCAACACATGTTAAATACTGTGTTGGAAGCAAGTGAAAATTTCTATGTAAATATTTCGATTTAGTAGTTCAGAGCTCAGAGGAGATGGAAGAGACATGTTTTTTTTTTGTTTTTTTTTAATTTTTTTTTTTCTTCAGGATCATTTATATGCCACCCAGGAATTTGATTTGCTTTATAAAATACAATTATAACTTGTTTTGCGTAATTTCATGTTTTCACTCAGATGGATGCTTGTTTTTGTTTTTTTAATGACAAATATTATCTGTTCGCACACTTATAACCAAGATTTGATTTTAAAAGAATTATGAAAACATATATATTATGGTTTTATTTCCATTACTTTAATTGCCACTTCTACACTATTGGGACAAGATTTTGTAGTCGATAAATGGAGTTTTCAGATAAAAAGCAATGCTTTTAATTGATTTTTCAATGGTAACTTCCAAATTATGCAGTCGAAATTACCTGAATATTACTGACTTATTAAACAAAAAAAAAAACTTTAATTGTGGTAGCAGGTGAAAAATTGTCGCCATCTTGTTTAAATCGAAACGGAAAATTACATCCTCTTTAGAGTCTCCTGTGTCTTACGATCGTTTTCATCGAATTCTATTTTTTTATTTTCCTTAATAATTTTCTACCTTATCGATTTTCATAATTTTTGGATATAACCATCTTAAAATACAAGGAATATGTAGATACCATTGTTTTCATGTGAAATTCAGTTTTACGATTTCCGTAATTTCGTCCTAGTAGTGTAGCAGCGCCTTTTATTTTTATTACTTGGAAGTCACCACTGATCAAACCCCAAAGGCCACTCAAGGGTAAAGGTCAATGAATGTAAGGTGGTGGTGTAGTAATTACTTATAGTATAAATTGGATAGAATTTGATTATTTAGGAGGACTGCTTAACAGGAACGCGTTTACATTAGACTTGAAGACCATGTAGTATTCAACCGGGAAGCATGCCAGCAGAACAATGTTCCAAATGGCAGCCAGTTCTTGGAAAGAAGCTTTGTTCATGTAATCTGCGTTTACATATACGCACAGATACAGAGTGGGGAAAATCATATAAAGTGGTTGTAGCTAGTCGAGTGTTTCATGATGGACTGAATTGTCTTAGATTTTTGTTCCTCATAATACTGTTGGTATAACATAGCCGTCACATGTCAACACTCGGAATCCGCATCTTGATTGCAGACAGTCACAAGGAAATAAAGACAAGGAAAAAAAATGTGACTCACTTTTTTACAGTTGAAATAACAGACATTTACTTACAGGTACTTTCAAGAATAACGTCTTGTCTCTCGTCCAAAAGTCTTTTCGTGCTCTAATGTGCTTAACAAAACTCTGGCATGTCGAACACGTGATAATCTATCTCTGCCTGACCATCTTTAGGAAGCATCTTTTCCTGTCACTCTCAGCCCACCTGTGTAACACGTCTATTCTTGTCATTTTTTTTCTTTTTTATATACTCTTTTTCTTTCTTTCTTCCTAGCTGTACGTCGCCTCGCACACAGCTCGGTCATTTGCATACGTTGGCTGTTCCTGCTGCCATAGGCACGTCTGAGCTCTATTATTTATGGGACGTCATATAGAAGTAAGAAATATGTTTAAGCAAACCAAATGTAGACTGTGCAAAAGTCGCAGTGGTCTTTCTTTTTTTTTTTTTTTTTTTTTTTACACAGTGATCACCACTTATCAAGGCCCGGAAGCCACTCAGGGATAAGGGTTATTGAAAGTACATTACGTTAGTGTGGAGATGTGATGAAGTGTTTACTTAAGGGGGCGGTTCATTAGGAATTTGTTAACGTTGGACTTGAAGACATCCAAGTTGTAGTCCGGTGGGAAGCAGGCAGACGGAACAGAGTTCCACAGGCGTGCAGTTCTAAGAAAGAAGCTTTGTTCATGGAATCCACGTTTTGATCTAGGCACAGATATAGAGTGGGGGAAATTTTTCACAGTGGATTCAGCAAGACGGGTGTTTTTCGTGAAAGATTGGCGAGGGGGGACCAGAGATTGGAGTTCAAACGAGCACCTGCCATGGAAATAACGATAAAATAAGGATAAGCTCGCAACGTCTCTTCTGTGGGAGAGAGGTTGCAGGGTAGAGAAAAGGACCTCCCCCACAAAGCCACGAAGTCTATTTTGTACTCTGTCAAGGCTGGATAGGCTGTTTTTAGCAGCTCCTGCTCAGATATGGCAACAGTATTCCATCCTTGGACGTACTTGGCTTTTATATAGATAGAGAATTGCATCAGTAGTGAGATATCTTCTGGAGCGGTAGAAGGATCCCACCATCTTTCCAGCGACCTTGGCAACAGACTTGATGTACGTGTTCCATTTCAGATCAGGAGTAAAGGTCAAACACAGAAGCTTGTCAAAACACGGGGCCTCACCCAGACGAGAGCCATCCATTACAATTGATGCCAGATGGGGATCAGAGTGTTGATGATGTAAGGATAGGAGTTTGGTTTTGGATGCATTAAAGATCACCAGCCACATCTTCCCCCACTGAACCACGCGCTTGAGATCAGAGGAGAGAGAATCAGAGAGAACTTTATCATTTACAGCCTTTGATGTGTTGCCGTAGATGGTCGTGTCATCAGCATAGATGTCAATGAATGATTTAAGTATGTCTTTAGGGAGGTCATTGATGTAGATCAGGAAGAGAGTTGAGCCCAGGATTGACCCCTGAGGGACTCCAGCATTTATATTGCAGGCCTCCGATTTTTGTCCATCTACCACTACTCTTATGAGCCTATCGGAGAGAAATGATTTAATGATTGAGAAAACATTTCCAGTTATACCCTAGCTGGAAATCTTGTGAAGTAGATCCTTATGCCATACCTTCTCGAAGGCGTTTGATATGTCAAGAGCAATTGCCCTAGAAAGGAAGCCTTTGTCAAGAGATTCACTAATCCTGTGGGATATAACCGTCAGCACATCTGCGGTAGATCTTGCAGAGCGGAAACCATATTGTGTGTCACTAAGAAGGTTATTCCTGCTGAGGTGGTTGACTATTTCTCTATTTAATATGGATTCCAGCAACTTACTCATAACACACAGGAGACTTATTGGTCTGTACTGAGAGGGAGATGACTTATCACCTGAATTCTAAAATACAGGGCAAACTGATGAGGTCTTCCAGGGAGTCGTCTAAAATAAATGGTCAAATTTCCATTACGGTACCATTAATCCTTATCCTTGAGTGGCCTCCGGGCTTTGATGAAGTAAATAATAATAATAAAAATAATAATAATAATAATAATAATAATAATAATAACAATAATAATGATAATAATAATAATAACAATAATAATGATAATAATAATACTACAATAATAATAATAATAATAATAATAACAATAATAGTAATAACAATAGTGATAATAATGATAATACTAACAATAATAATAAAAATGATAATAATAACAATAATAATGATCATGATAATAAAATAATGATAATAATAATAATTATAATAATAACAACAATAATAATAATTGCACTAGGAACAATACCAAAAAACTTTGAAAAACAAAAGAAAGAGGGAGATTGGAATCAGAGGGAGGACTGAGAAGATACAACAACTAACAATAATGAAAACGGCTGAAATATTAAGGAAAACCCTTGAGTGCGGAGACTAACACACATGAGCTACAGACACAAACTGGACATATAGAAACTGCTACAGAGGAACATTAGATGAAAACTAAAATTGTATAATTGTACGTTAACCCCCCCTCCCCTATTCCATTGCCTTTCCCTTTTTTATGTATGTGTCACCATTATCTGATGCCATCCCAAATAATCGAGGAGGGTCAAGGAGGGTGAAAAGACCGAGTAGAGGAATCGCTAGCCAGACCTATGCTGGATGAGTGCAAAGAAGATTGCGAGCTTGGGGAGGCTTATTGCCACCCAAATTCCAGTGAACACCAATGGTTGTTGCCAACGAGAAATCAATGGTAAGCTGCTGTAGCGATAAGGCACATTCATCTACAGAAGTTATCGAAATAGGTGGAGAGTATTGGAAATCTGAGAAGACTTGTCAGACTCCAGAGAACATCACAAGTTGTTCTTAAAGAGAAATTTTTGATGATGGCTTGTGTGACTACTTCGAGTGAGTAACTACTACTACTACGACTATTACTACTACTACTACTACTACTACTACTAATAATAATAATAATAATAATAATGATATAATAATAATAATAATAATAATAATAATAATAATAATAATAATAATAATAATAATAATGACCCCATTTAAGCAAGAAGACCGGATGTCGCAATAATTAACAATAAAGAAAAGTCCTGTCAAATCGTAATCTCTGCTGTTCTAGCTGACCACAGGGTGAATATCAAAGAAAAGGAGAAACGGAGCAAATACACAGAGCAAGCCAGAGAGCTGAAAAGGGATATGAAGATGAAGAAAATCAAAATAATACTTATAATAGTAGGAGCACTAGGAACAATCCCGAAAAACTTTGAAAAAAGAATCGGAGAAATTGGAATCAAAGGAATGACTGTCAAAATACAACGAATAACGATAATGAAAACAGCTTAAAAATTTAGAAAATCCTTGAATGTGGAAATTAACACACAGGGGCAACAAGCGTGGGCCAGAGAAACTGCTGCAAAGGCAAAACATGAAACACTACATGGAACCAAGAACACTGAAACCGCATATCTATAAGTTTTCTAACCCCAAGCCTAACCTCCATCCTCCCATTGCCACATCACTGCCCCCCTCTAAAAAAACTGAGACCAAATAATCAGAGTCAAGGAGGAAGAAAAGACCGAGGAACTGACCAGGCCTCCGCTGGATAAGTGCTAAGAGAACTGGTGCCTTGGGGAGGCTTATTGCCACTCAAATTCCAGTGAAGACCAATGGCCACTGCCAACGAGAAATCAATGACAATCAGCTGTTGCGATAATGCACATTTATTTGCGAATGTTATCAAAAGAAGTGTAGAGTACTGGAAACCTGGGGGACTTGTTGTCACTCAGCTTCCAGGGAATACCACAGGCTCTTTTCAAGGAGAGATCTTTGATGACCTATTTGAAAGCTCTTTGTGAGCCGCCAATAATAATAATAATAATAATAATAATAATAATAATAAACCTGAACATACATATCCACATAATTTTTATATGTATTTTCTGAAAGAGTCTGTGTTGATTATCTTCAACCCGCCTCTTCCAACGAAAAGGGTTTATTTAAATCCAGACTTGCACATTAGCAAAACAAAATTAATTTTGCCCATAAAAAAAGGGAGAACCTTTTATTGTTATTTGTTAAAACGCTATCACAACATAACGCGAAGCATGAATGGATTTCCTTTGCATTAATTAAATTGTCCAAGTATAAACCAGTGGAAAATAAACCCAGACCGGAAACCGGAAACAAACCTCGAACAATACGGCGATTGGTCAACCACTTTGAAGTATTAGTAGAACAAACACACTTATTTAGGTCATTTATCCTCCCCCATACATTTCGCTTTTTGTTGTTCCGATTGTACTATTCTACTTAGTCTATTCAACAATATAAAAAAGAATGCACGACTGAATGGTTATCCATCAATATATTTTGAAAAGCGTAACACCTTGATAAAAAAGATTTTTTTTTTAATTGATGACATTTCTTTCAACAAAGCGGAAAGAATATAATTGAAATAAGGAATATAATTGGTGAAATGGACATCACGGACCATTGAATCGGCTCTACCGAGTTGATCTATTACCCGACTCCACAGCGGCACTCAGGCTAGTTAGTTGAACCGGCTTCCTCCAAAGGAGGAAGTTTTATGGGAATATCAAATTCAGAAGCGATCCCCAGTCGCATGTATATCCATGTCAAGAGAGATGACAGTATTAGGTTTTTGTGGTTCTTGCAGGGAAGTATCCACATTCTCCTGATCAGGCTCAACGTTGCTTAACTTCAATGATATAATGAGAACCAGTTTACCAATATATTTATGCCGTATATAGTTGCTTGTGATCGAATTATACCCACGGGGAAATAACGAACTAACATTTATAAGAGAAGCAGAACAAGGATTATGTTATATACTGTTTTTGAGATAAGGCTTCATAATTTGAGTATCCATCTTTTCTTTTTTTTTTTTTTGTATGGATTGTTATCCTCATTTTCATAGTTATTTTTGAAGTTTTTACCACGTTTCAGCCAACTTATCCTCTGGCCTTCTTCGACAACAACTATAAAGATGAAGATAACAGTCTGCAAAAAATGAATACTCAAGGTTTACGTCGTCACATATTCAGTTGCATTTTCTGTTTTATTCGGAATACGAGTGTAATAAAGTTTTTATTCATTTATAGTGAGGATACTTTTTTTTTTGCTTAATACATAGGTATATACATATTTATTTTTTGCTTATTACACACACACACACACACACACACATATATATATATATATATAAATATAACAATGAAAACAATATGGCTGACGAGAGCCTAACATTAAAGGAATGTTTAGCTAAAATACTTATGTTAAAAATTTAATGGAGGAGTTTTAACTTAGATTTAGGAATGTTTATGAATAAAATATCGCAGAGATATTTATCCAATAGAATAGATTTATGAATTCAATTTTAAAAACAATAAACAATGGAATTGGTCTGATAACAAAGAAAGAGTAGGTTTTGTTATATAGACTAGAGATGCAAGTAAGGGGGAGTTATCTGTGGGAGGAGGCTGACTTTGTTAGTCGTAGAAGCATTCGACTGAGCTACTAACAGACGATGTAAGGTAGAGAAAGCGTTATAAATCCTCGAGGAAAACACCTTACTTCGATAAGAAGAATAAACGAGGAAAAACAAAATGAAGTCCTGTTGTTACTGCTTCACAGTGAAGTGTTTTCTTGCAGTGTTCAAGAGACGAAGGGCGCCACAACCTAAGGTTAATAGTCCATTGTCCATTATCTATGGTGCGCTTATGTGTCATGTTTCTTGAACCCGTCACGATCTAATGACTGTTACTTTGTCCATATCACGTGAACTTTGTTTGAATATGTGTGAAAACGCATACACCCACAACGGAGCTTTATAATTCTTACCACTAGACGATACACGAGCATCGGTTTCATACACACGCATATTTATATAGACTAGACGTGCATGAACGTACGCATATGCATTCGTTATATACAACCCCACAATCCAATATGGCATGACGTCACGAAAGGAAATGCATATATAGGTATTAAGATCGGAAGAAAAAGGAGAGAAGAAAAAGGAAGAGACGCGTCGCGATTTGAAAGTTACGTTTGATAAACATGCGAGTTTTCTCCTCCTCCTTCTCCTAAACCTGTGAAGATGAGCCGGCCGGCCGACCTATGAGTCCCGTTGAGAATTACAGCAGTACTACAGCTGATTGTAGCTAAAAACAAAGGACTGCTATTCGACAAGAAAGAGAAAGAAAAAACATAGTGTGTCGCGTTGTAAATACATGTCGGTGACTTGAGTGTTAAATGAAATAAATAACTTTTTCTTTCACCTGAAGAGTTTGTGTCACAGTTTTAGTTTCTTGATGAGTCTCTAAATACAACGCCTGGTCCACATTCAAAATAATAATAACATTACATCCTTACCTTTTAAGGGCTTCTTGTTGTGCTCCATTTGGATCTTTATTGTCCAGTAGATCATTCATATTGATGTCTAGTTTCGCAATCGGGCCACTTTCGATTGTTGACAGGGAGAATCGGTTGAAGTCTTCATCAGAAACAACCACAGAATTCTGAAGAGAGAAAAGATAAATCAATAAAACACACTAAAATAACAACTTCCTATTCGAGTAGCTTCTTTCTAAGAATTGCAAGGTTGTGCAACTCTCTTGCTGCTCACTATTTCCCTTCTATCTACAGCCTTGGTCTTTTCAAGACTAAAATCAATAGGCATCTCCTGTCTTTGTAATAATCAGATTTCGTTCTTGTTAGCTTCTTACATTAAATGGTTTTATGCCTTGTCTCGAGCGACTTCCATATAAAAAAATCACTTTGCTTTTTTGTTATTGCTTTTTCCATTCAATGCGACAAGAAGTGAATATAGGACGTAGCCAATTGTTGAGACCAAAAGATACAGGATGGCCACATTTCTTTTTGTAATTGTTTTATTACTACCAACTTTTATGGAATTTTCGTGTTTTTTTTTTTTTTTTTTTTGGTTTGTAAATTTTAAAGTGTATGTCCAGAATGCAACCTAATTAAAAAAAAATACAGAAAAATGTTTCAGGCGTATGTACCCGTCACAGAACGAAAATATCATATTCCAAAAATCACATGAATTGATCAAATATTTTTTTTAAACTATGAAAATCAAATTTTATGAGAAAGCGAGAATGGTGTGTCTTGATCCGCCATATTTAATAAATAAAGGAAAACAACTCAATTCAAACTACTGGGTTTTTAAAATCAGACTTGGAATGACTACAAACAATCGCTAAAAATAGTAAAAACGTATATATATATATATATATATATATATATATATATATATATGTGTGTGTGTGTGTGTGTAAATGTGTGTGTGTGTGTATTTATATATGTATATATATGTTTATTCAATTATGTTTCACCTTTTATTTATACCAATTCTTTAATTTAGGAAGCTCGATGTAACTTCAGAGCATATTACAAAGAAATGACAAAAGTCTATTTCAAGATGTTGACGATCTTACCGTTTATTTCCTTAAGCACGTTGACATGCACAATTCTTGACAGCGCTTGTTTTGCAGTGCAAAATTATTGATTAAATTATTATGTCACTTTTAAATTTATTTCGTCCTTAACTCATCAGAAGATAAAACAGTTATCAATTTTAAAAGAAAATAAAGGTGCGCACACACACGCACATATCTATATACTATAAAAGTGAAATTGCCCGTGTGTGTACATTTCCCTACCAAATTACTCTGTCAATTTTCAGTCTACAGACTCGAGATTTGAGATAAGAGGTATATAGGTTTGGGAAAATCTTTTTAATTGGTTTTCGGCCAGAAATTTGGCTGTCAAGAGATGGAAGTTCAACGATTTGACTTTTAAAAACCCTATCAAACTCCTCCACCAATTTTGGGTCTACACACTTGAAATTTTAAATGTAGGCTACTTGGACATGGATCAAACGTTTTAACTTAATTTGAGCTCAAGACAATAAATGTCAAAATTGGGGTTAAAGTTTAAAAAAAAATTGACCTCTCAGCGAACTTTTGGTCTAAACATTAGAAATTTTTACATAAAGTATATTCGGTCAAAGTTCAAAAGATTTTATCTTTGCAAATTTAGGGTCTAGACATTTTAAGTTATACATAAAGGATATTAAGAGATGCTGCAAGCTTTTTAATCAGTTTTTAGGCAAAAATTTGGCTGGCAAGAGGTTAAAGATTACAGAATTGACCTTTTAAGACGCTACCAAACTCCTCCGCCAAGTTTTGGTTTAAAAACTTGAAATTTTAGATGTAGGTTAGATGGATATGAGTCAAACTTTTAATTATATATATATATATATATATATATATATATATATATATATATAGATATTGTTATAAAAAAAACTATACCCCCTACTTCTTTTCATGTCATAATAAATGTATGTATTAGTCAAGCAGACCCCCCCATTCCCAAACTCTCTCCATCCACCTACGCAAAGGAAATCACAGAGACAAGATCCCCCGCTCCATCCCCATCGCCTTTCGAAAAGATATCGAACATAACGGATGTAAACCAGACAGAAACCCCAACCCACCCATCTCAGAAGGGAACACGTGGAAATAAAAACTTAAGCAGGAAATTCAGTTGAGCTGCCAACAGCCACGAGGACACTTGATAAAAATCAGGGCCCCCGGAGACAATAGGGTTGAACATCAGCGTAGAAAGACGCATAGGTGACTGAAATATAGTCCACTCAACTCGGATCGGCGGATCGCCATCGGACCGAAAAGGGAAACCAACTCAAAGCTTGGATCTACTTTGGCCGAATGTTATTCTTGGAGACGACTATCCTCCAATGGAGAATTCTATACTAAAAATCACGCGTCAGGAATAATGTTTGAAAAAAAAGGAACGGTGACGAAGGAGAGAAAAGACATTTACGTTAACGACGCACGCTCGTTAGGACTGGACAATCACCAAGAAGCTAAGTATTCATCAATTTTCATTCACCCCAATCCGCCCAACCCGCTCCTATGTCCCTATGCTCAAATATCATTCTTTTATTTTTTTTTTTTTTTTTACACAGTGATCACCACTTATCAAGGCCCGGAAGCCACTCAGGGATAAGGGTTATTGCAAGTACATTACGTTAGTGAGGAGATTTGCTGAAATGTTTACTTAAGGGGGCGGTTCATTAGGAATTTGTTAACATTGGACTTGAAGACATCCAAGTTGTAGTCCGGAGGAAAGCAGGCAGACGGAACAGAGTTCCACAGGTGTGCAGTTCTAAGAAAGAAGCTTTGTTCATGGAATCTGCGTTTTGATTTAGGCACAGATATAGAGTGGGGGAAATTTTTCACAGTGGATTCAGCTAGACGGGTGTTTTTCGTGAAAGATTGGCGAGGGGGGACCAGAGATTGGAGTTCAGACGAGCATCTGCCATGGAAATAACGATAAAACAAGGACAGGCTCGCAACGTCTCTTCTGTGGGAGAGAGGTTGCAGGGTAGAGAAAACGGCTTCCCCCACTAAGCCACGAAGTCTATTTTGTACTCTGTCAAGGCAGGATAGGCTGTTTTTAGCAGCTCCTGCTCAGATATGGCAACAGTATTCCATCCTTGGACGTACTTGGCTTTTATATAGATAGAGAATTGCATCCGTAGTGAGATATCTTCTGGAGCGGTAGAAGGATCCCACCATCTTTCCAGCGACCTTGGCAACAGACTTGATGTACGTGTTCCATTTCAGATCAGGAGTAAAGGTCAAACCCAGAAGCTTGTCAAAACACGGGGCCTCACCCAGACGAGAGCCATCCATCACAATTGATGCCATATGGGGATCAGAGCGTTGATGATGTAAGGATAGGAGTTTGGTTTTGGATGCATTAAAGGTAACCAGTCACATCTTCCCCCACTGAACCACGCGCTCGAGATCAGAGGAGAGAGAATCAGAGAGAACTTTGTCATTTACAGCCTTTGATGTGTTGCCGTAGATGGTCGTGTCATCAGCATAGATGTCAACGAATGATTTAAGTATGTGTTTAGGGAGGTCATTGATGTAGATCAGGAAGAGAGTTGGGCCCAGGATTGACCCCTGAGGGACTCCAGCATTTATATTGCAGGCCTCCGATTTTTGTCCATCTACCACTACTCTTATGAGCCTATCAGAGAGAAATGATTTAATGATTGAGAAAACATTTCCAGTTATACCGTAGCTGGAAATCTTGTGAAGTAGACCCTTATGCCATACCTTGTCGAAGGCCTTTGATATGTCGAGAGCAATTGCCCTAGAAAGGAAGCCTTTGTCAAGAGATTCACTAATCCTGTGGGATATAACCGTCAGCACATCTGCGGTAGATCTTGCAGAGCGGAAACCATATTGTGTGTCACTAAGAAGGTTATTCCTGCTGAGGTGGGTGACTATTTCTCTATTTAATATGGATTCCAGCAACTTACTCATAACACACAGGAGACTTATTGGTCTGTATTGAGAGGGAGATGACTTATCACCTGAATTCTTAAATACAAGGCAAACTGATGAGGTCTTCCAGGGAGTCGGAAAGCACTTCTCCTTAAGGCAGCGCTTAAATAGTTTCGTAAGTATGGGAGCAAGTTCTGGTTGAAGCTTGTAATATATATAAATTGACTTTTTGCCATGTGCAAAGAAAGAAGAAACACGTTATTATCTGATTCCAAATAACAACTGTGACTCAATTTTCTTTTCATTCAAAAAAAAAAAAACAGAAAGAAAAGGAGAGGGAAAGAGACAATACGTTTACATGAACAAACTTTTTTATCGCCCCCATCTCGACCCGCAATGTTGTCTGCACCCTCATATTCCTTATTGTTTTTTGTTTTTTTTTTGCATTCACCTGTATTAAACTCATGTAAATAAATTAATTTATTTTAGTATGGTCATACTCGATTGTGTCATCGTCGTTCTTATTGCCTTATTCTAATTATTAACCGTGTATGTTATTAAGGTGTTTCATGACGATAATGCTGGTCCGAACCTTGGCAAGTGCCATTTGGTTGTGATATCATTACAACCGGCACGCTGCATATTTTTTTTATCTTACAA
>NC_136510.1:100205775-100298275 GCF_053919585.1 Euprymna scolopes | reverse complement strand
GACTGTGCTGAAATAAGAGAGTTCCACAGGCGAAGAGTTCTAAGAAAGAAGCTTTGTTCATGGAATCTACATTTGAGTTTAGGCACAGATGAAGAGTGGGGGAAATTATTGACAGTGGTTTCAACTAGACGAGTGTTTTTCATGAAAGTTTGGCAAGGGGGGACATAGATTGGAGCTCAGACGAGCACTTGCGATGAAAATAACGATAGAGCAGAGACAGGTTTGCAACATCTCTTTTGTGGGTAATAGGTTGCAGGGAAGAGAAAAGGTAATCACCTACTAGATTACAAAGCCAGTTTTGAACTTTATCAAAGCAGAATAGGGCGTGCCGAGTAGCTTCTACCTAGATGTAGCAACAGTACTTTATTTTAGGGTGTGTTTGGCTCTTATACATATAGAGGATGAATCGGCAGAATCCTTACTGGAGCGGTACAACGATCTAAACACTTTTCCAGCAATCTTGGCAAGAGATTTAAGAATGGTATTGAGTATGGAAACATGTCTGCCCACCAAAAAGTAACATCTTATATATAAAATTATTTTGTAGGAATTTCCAAGTTAGACCTAAATAGTAATGCATATACAAATTGATATTTGATTCAGACTAGCCATTTCGTTCATTTTAACTTTTCAGTATATATTAGTATAATTTGCAAAATTTTTTCACCCCAAATAATAATTCCATCAAATATAGAGACAATAAAGAATGAACTAAATGGATCAAAGCGTAAGGGAGATAATTCCTATTTTAACCTTAAAGTAAACATATGAATTACCACTAAAATTTTTAACCTTTTCCTCAAATCTTTGCAATTTACAATTTTTTTTTTCTTTATTAATTTTAAAATTTTATCTAAAATGATTTAATGAGCACCAGGCTATGCTGAGTCGGTACACGTAGTTATACATCCTGGAAAAATGTTGTTGGAAATATTTGCTAGTGTTTACTGACTTATTCTTGCTGCTGACAAAATCAGAACAGATATGGTTGAATTAAGTAAATAAAAAAAATAAAAAATTCCCACAAAGAGAGAGTTATCTGCAGAAATTCGACTTTAGGTTAACTATTAGACAAGTAATTGTTCTGTTGTCCTGAGGCGATTTATTCATCGTGGTGTACAGAAATAAGAAATTGCCACAATCGACTGCAAAAGGATGTGACTAAAGTTTGATTGTTTTATTTGACGGCATCTCAACCGTTCTATGTTTCAAGTTGTTTATATCGTCAAATATGTATTTATAGTGTTTGGTTTGGTTGTTTTGTTTTAGAGAAAACTTGTCTTTAGTTTAGACTTTGCAAAACATAATTAAGTTTTGTAAAGGTCAAAAAAATAGCAGGTTTTGTATGTTTTCAGTCAGATAGCCTTATCTAGTAGCGCCAGGGTGAGTGATATGCAAATTACCATTAGCATATGAAGCGATGCTCTTCGTGTAAACAAATTGAGCTTAGGTACTTTGGACAATGTCAAAACATTGTTAATTCACTGCCCACAAAGCAGCAGCTGCATAACGCAATGGGTAGAAACTCTGACTCTCGTTTGGGTGATCGGGTTTTGATCCTGGCTTGAGTTAGTTGTTTGTCTAGCTGCACTGATGAGCTATGAAACAGAGAAACAGTACTGTATGTGGATGACTAATATATATATATATATATATATATATATATATATATATATATATATATATATATATACTAGCAAAAGTACCTGTCGTTGACTGGGTTAAAAAAAAACAGCCTACAGAAAATGGACTCTGATATTAAAGTATGAGAGGTTATGAAAAGGAAGGGTTGTAAAGAGATAGCTTCGAATTCGGGGGTATCAAAACCAAAGCAAAATATAATGAAAGTAAAAATAAAATAGATAATTTATTATACCATACCTGTTCACACTGAAACACTTATCACAATATTCTATGGATTTATATTAAAAAACCTTGTTAAACTTTGTGACATATTTCCATTCTATGGAGGTCAGGCGCGAACGAACACCCCATAATTTTATTATACCATATTTTTTCAAACTGAAACATAATTATCAAAGTATACTTATGCAGATAGATATGAAAAGTCTTTAATAAAGTTTGTGCATATTTCTATTCTATGGAGGCCAGGCGCAAATGCAGATCCCACAATTTAAGTTAAAACATACTTATCAAAGTATTATTATGTACATCTATATCAAAAACACTTGTAAACGTTTTTTTTTAATTTTAAAATTTTTTATTTCCATACTTTGCAAACCAGGCGCGTACGCAGACCCCACAATTTTAATGAATCATCATTATGCCAGATCAAATATACCCATTCCTGTGTCTTGATACATCTTCTATCATTATATGTGATCAGTTTTCTATAATAGTCAACCATATAGGAGACTATTCGTGACCAGACACACACACAGACGTTCAGCTTTATATTATAGAAGATATATATATATATATATATATATATATATATATATATATATATATATATATATATATATATATATATATACGAGGGGCGTGCAATAAGTAATGCCCCTGACCCCCTTCCCATAGCAGTAGAGCAACGAAACTTGGCAGTCATTAGTCTTTCTCGACATAGGAACCACCCAGAGTTATGCATTTCTCCCATCGTTTGATGCAGCTCTGGAGACCATTTTTCTAGAACACTCCAGGTTGGTCCTCCAACCACGACGTCACTTCAGAAATCAAGGCTGCATCATCTGGGAAACGCTTTCCTTTCAAAAACAACTTCATGGCTGGGAAGAGGTGAAAGTCAGAGGGTGCAAGGTCAGGACAGTAGGGAGGATGGGGGAGGATTTCATAACAACACGCCCGTGCTTCTGATCTGGCGACATGCGAGTTGTGGACCGGAATGTTGTCCTGCAGAAGGAGGGTACCTTTGCTGATCTTGCCCCGCCTCTTGATTTTGATAGCTTCCCTTAATTTCCTCAAAAGTGAAGCATAATAGGCTCCTGTAATGTTGGTACCCTTTGCCAGGAAATCTGTCATCACTACTCCGTCCTGATCCCAGAAGACTGTGAGCATGAGCTTGCCAGCAGAGAGCTGCACCCTTGCCTTCTTTGGAGGTGGTGAGTCCAAGTGCTTCCATTGCATTGACTGGGCTTTGGTCTCTGGATCATAGTGATGATAGATGACTTTCACATTTTACATTTTAAACTTTAATCCAATCCATTATATAAAAAATAATTTTATAAAATCAAGTGTAGGTTATCTGCAATGAAATGTAAACTACAATGTATTGTGGACCAGGTCACTGCGAGGAGGCATGTGAAGCTTCCTCTCAGCGCACTACAATGGATCTCTAACTAGAGTAGGCAAGCAATTGATTTGATTGAATAGCAGGCGATTTCGCCAATTTCAATGACAATAAAGTATTAGAAGTGTGGAACATTCATTGGCCTTCATTCTAGCCTGGGCAACGTCGGGTTTCTCTGCTAGTATATATTAGTGTTGGGACGATTAATCAGAATCGGAATCAGAAAAATCAGGAATTTGAGGGTATTGGAAACTTTTTGTCTATCTTTCGATGCCAAAAACGATTCCTTTAATTATCTTTCTATTTGAGTTTGTTTAAAACAAAATCTTTAACTGCGGGTAGTAATAATGAAATAATATTTATTGATTAACAGCAATTAACAGTAAAACTAACATCAGTAGATCACCCCTCCAATCCTCACCCATATGAGTTTTTATGCTTGAAAGCATATATGCACATGTGACTGATGTTTTTTGCTGTAATTGCGGAAAAATAACATGTTTACTTAGAGATCTATGAAAATAACAAGCTTATTTAGAGATTTATGAAGTATCGGGATTGGGAAAAATATTGAAATCGTCCCATTACTAATATATATATATATATATATATATATATATATATATATATATATATATATATATATATATAAAGTAAAAGATGTTCATACACTTTTTGAAGACACTTATTTTTAAAGTAAAATTTAAATGGGAAATTTGAAAACTTTGAAGTGTCGGATATAATGATAAAATCATTTTTATTTACTTATTTTTTTTTTGTTTTGTTTTTTATAATAAGTAAATAAAATGATTTTATCATTATATCCGACACTTCAAAGTTTTAAAATTTCCCATTTAAATATATATATATATATATATATATATATATATATATATATATATATATATATATATATATATATATATATGTAGGTATAAGTTTCGGCTTCGATTAAAGTATATATATATATATATATATATATATATACATATATATATACATATATATATACATATATATATATATATATATATATACATATATATATACATATATATATACATATATATATACATATATATATACATATATATATATATATATATATATATATATATATATATATATATATATATATATATACTGAATGAATGAAAAAATTCTATATTCCAAAGTTCATGATGTTGACCATCCTACAATTTAATTTATTCCTTTAATTCAGTTCACAGATACAATTCTTGACAGTATCTGTTTCGTAGCACAAAATCAATCACTTAATTATTATATCAATCAGTGAATCTATTTTGCCCTTAACTCATCAGAATTACAGCAATCAATCCATCAAAAGGAGATAAATTACGTTTTGACATGATTAAAAATCCGAAAATTGGAACAGAAGCTGTAAACACCTTACAATATGTTTACATTACGCCATTTTGAATTTAGAAATAAGAAAAGTGAAGCATCCATGGTCCCCCATGAGTGCACAGTGAACAAGGCATAAAAACAAATGACTCAAATTTCAGTATTTGACCCCCACCCCCCCATTCCACCCATTTAGCCCCAAAAGTCACCAGGGGACGTCAGATATTGGTGAAAATGAACAAACGGTGCAGTTTTAGACATAAACATGCGTAAATTTGAGTTCTGCACCATGCAAAAAAAGAAATGACTGTCTATCATTTGCCCCTCCCCTCCATTTAGCCCCAAAAGTCCCCAAGGCCTGAACATATTTTAATTTGAGTTCAGCACCATGCAAAATTGCTAAATAGACATACACAGAAAATTTTGGACAAATATGGTAAAATAGTCCTAAAAATGGAGTGTTTTTATTAGCCCTAAAAGAGCCTCTAGGACACACCCAAGATTTATCACAAAATAGAGACAGACAAATTATATAGAAATCAGTTATTTATAACTTTTCAGAAAATTTTATAAAATTCCGGCATCATTTTTTTTTTTTTTTATAAGCACAAAAGTGTCAATTTTCGCCATTTTAACCCGAAAGACACCTCTAGGGGGCCAACCGGAGTTTTCCCAGAAAATCTGTTCTGCTACTTTTTTACTCATATCATGTTTAATGTTTGTGCAAAATTTCAAAAATTCAAAGGTGTAGTTATTGAGAAAAGTGCAGACAGACGAACAGACATACAGAGGAACACATGAACGGACAAAGGTTAATTTACAGGTTCACCCTCCTTTTATTGGGGGACCAATAATAAGGATTGGTATATATATATTATAAGGAAAAAATATGATTTGTAGGAGAACATTATTGGTAATGACGATAATAATGATGACCATAATAATTAGTGACCAAACTTCATTAAATATAATGAATGATTTACAGTGTTGCTTATTTTGCAGTGTCAATGTGGCAGTGAGAGTCTATAATTATTTTTTGATACATTTTTTTTTTTAATATTCTTTATTATCTGTTCTTTGTTATTATCGTTTCGTTTGTGAGTTTTTTTGTTTTGTTTATTTTTTAATATCTTATTCTTGTAAAAAAAAAAAAATGTGAACAACTACGAATTTAATATTTTTTTTTTATCGCTATCATCGTCATCCACATAAATTTTTTTTTTTTAATTCACGTGTGCAGTGAAGAAAGCGTTGGCCAGTAACCAACAGCTTTACATGACGAGCACATAATTACTCCCAACTTTCGCACAAAAGATGAATTATACACATCAGAGGATATTTTCTTTTGTGAAATCAAACAAAGCACAAACACAGAAAGAGGTTTGGGAAGAAAGCGTGGAAAAAAAAAAACGAAAAAAAAAAAAAGAGTTGAAAAAATCGAAAAAAAAAATGAAAAAAAAAAAGCGGGAAAAATGGGAAGGCTAATTAAAAATTAAAATGGCTGAAATTAAAAAAAAAAAAAAAAAAAAAACTTACAAAAGAAAGCAAAAGAAGCGTAGGTGGAAGAACTGATCGTTATGTAGGGAGATGTCGGAGACCCCCTTTTTATATCATTACTAACCAACAGCAGATAATTATTTTGAACTTTGACCTGATGACAAAATTAGGGAATCATTTTTCAGCATTGTTTGTTTTAATCAAATGATGAAATCAAATGAAAAATATAGACGAAGCAAAAAAAAAAACGACTATAATCAAAGGGGCGGAAACGATAAAACTAACTAGAATATCATTTATCAAAGGTTTTGAACGAAAAAAAAATGTTAAAATACTTTAACTAATGAAGAAAAATCATTTCTTTTGGCGGATTTTTTTTCTCTTAAAAAAAATAATATTTTTCTTGATTTTGTCCAAATATTGAATCGTTTTTTAAATGTTTTTTTTTTTTAATTAACCTTTTTTCTTTATTTATAACTTACAGGCATATCCAGTTGTGCCAGACAACGAACAGAACTCACATGTACTTTGACTTATGTCCCACTGAGCCATATATTACAGTGTTAATTCTTATATTTTAACATTTGGATCAATAACGTTTCAAGTATTCCAGAAATAAACAAAAGTGAAAGGGACGAATTCAGATCTACCTTTGCACACCTTTACTTCCGGTTGAGATGCGCACACCGTTTCTTTAAATAGTTCCCTTCATTAAAAATCGATATTGCAACGAAAATACAAAACAACTCAAGAATATTATTTGTGCGTTTACAGTGTGTGCAGGTTAAACACAAACAAATAAATAAAAAAATAAATAATTAAACAATAAATAAATAAAAAATAAAAATACATAAATAAAAATAAATAAATAATTAAAAAAATAAATGAATAAAAAATGAATAATTAAAAATAAAATAAAATAATGTAATAAATAATTAAATAAACCTATAAATAAACAGGTGTAGACCCGAAATTTGTCTCTTTCATCATTTCTTGAACTCTAATTGATCGGTAAAATTTTATAATTTTAAAATTATAAAATTTTATAATTTTAAAATTATAAAATTTTAACATTTTATAATTATAAAATTATAAAATTATAAAATTTTAAAATTTTATAATTTTAAAATTTTAAAATTTAAAATTATAAAATTTAAATTTAAAATTATAAAATTTTAAAATTTTATAATTTTAAAATTATAAAATTTTAAAATTTTAGAATTATAAAATTGTAAAATTTTAAAATTTTCAAACTGTAATGGAAAGTAGAAAGTTCTCTTATTTTGTCTTTTTATCTGAACTTACTGTGCCCGTTGTTATTTACAAAGGGACAAAGATTACTATTTAAAAAATAAAATAAAAACATTTTTCTTGATTTTATCAGGTTATTGAATCTTTTTTCAATGTCTTTTGAAATTCACCTTTCTCTTTTATTTATAACTCGTAGATACATCCAATGCTGCCAGAATACGAACAGGACTTCTAAATACTATTAGTTCCACCACTAACCATATATTACAATATTTATTCTTATATTTTAAAATTTGATTCAATTGATTTTCCCAAGTACTCTAATCACTGCGCAACGCAGTGATTGGAAAAATCAATTGTAAAAATTGATAGTCTCCTGAAGGTTGAAGGTTCAATCCTCAGTGTGGGCGATCGTACAATACAATTGCGAATTACTTGGGACCTCTATCCAATCATGGCTGATGGAACAAGAGTATGCTACATCCTGTGAAGTAAATAAAGGGTTCTGCTCGAAATTCCGTCCAAATTCCCGAGTTCGACCACATACACCTGAAGAAGGCCGGAGGTTACATCGACCGAAACGTTGTAAAAATCACACTCAAGATCAGAACAGTAGTCTGATGAATGCAAATAATATGAATTAGGTTTCAAGTAACCCAGAAATAAGCAAAGATGAAAAAGACGAATTTAGATCTACACGGACCTACCTTCTACACTTTTTCTTTGAATTAATCTTTCCGTATATTAAAAATCCTATATTAAAAATCCTATATTAAAAATCCTATATTAAAAACTGATGGAATAGTGAAAAACAATAATAGAATTCCTAAATACTCCTACTCCCACCCTCGAACTCCATTTTACAATATTTTTTTTTTAAACTCACATTCATCCCTAACAAGGCATATCGCCACTTGGACGTTAGGGGCTTCTATTTGGGGCCATGCTCAAGAAAGATTAACAATATGTTGGTTTACATTACATTTAAAATTTTGCATATCAATACAGTCTAACTGTTTGAACAAAGAAACTATTAGAGTGAAAAGCTTTCTGGTATTTAGGGGCCTCAACAGTGAAGGGGTAAGATTTTGTTGCTAAACAGGTTTTTCAAAGATATGTGAGTCGAGGGGGTACACGTGCAACAAGTTCATCAGAGCACATTCCATTAAAATATTGGTAAAACAAGCACATAGATGCAACATTGTGGTGATGGGACAGGGGTTGGAGCTTAGTTTACAAAGTGGGATATATTAGATTGAAACCTCTTTTTTGGATCCTATCCAAGAGAAAGAGGGGCTAGTGGCAGATGCTCCAACCTAGATGTGGCAACAATACTCCATGCATAGGCGAATAGTGTGAATAGTCTTCTAGCTCGATAAAGGGAACCCACCTTTTCTGCAGCAACCCTTGCAATGTCCTCTATGTATTTGTTCAAATGTTTTTGATTCATAATGAGGTTAGATATTTGATTGTTGCCTACCACAGCAACGTGTGGTCGGAAAGTGGGATACAGGCAAGCTTCCCTAAGGGAAGGGCACTCTTGCCTCAAAGAAATTGCCTGAGAATTCCCGTCGGCATTCTCCGGTCGGGGAGTCTCAGGCGACAAGCTATATATAAACTTGCCCCATCCAAAAGCCAGATGGCAAGGCCTGGGAGGGTGGACCTCCTGGCAGTGCAACTCAGTCCAACAGGTACTGAGCCAGTTCCCGGCCCTGCACCTGTTGGGCTGAGTGTCAAAGACAGATACTTGACGAATACTTTCTACCCAGTCTCTAAACCACCGAAGCTGCAAGTTGGCTCATCCTCACTATTCATAATGAGGGTATGACCACAAGAATTTGGACGATCTTATTTATAACTACGGGTTAGGACAATCAACCAATGAGAAGCCTCCAACCTCATCATAAAACTATTGAATTTTTTATTCAAGTCAGTCGCCATCTTGACAAGACTGAACCACTACTGATCCTGACTACATTGATCATTCACTAATCTAATGCTGCCATCTTTTTTTCTAGGGAATTACTCAACACTCGAGATCGTGATTGCATTGATTCTTCACCAATTTGATTTATTACCGCCATCTTTGTTCAATATAATGGTTCAACACTAAACACTGTTCATATTGCCTGTGAATGTAAGGCTGAGGTCTTCCATGAACAAACCGATAAATAGGACTTCTAAATGTTACTCTCATCCTTGAACTCTATCTTACAATGTGGGAGTATCTTCAAAGGTTGGAAGTAGTGTCATTTAGAAGTCCTATTCATTATTTTTTTTCTTATATTTTTAAATTTCTATATCTTTTTAATTTTTCAAGGTGTAAAGAGTGCACTATTCTTAGTTGCTATCCAATCAAATCTCATTAAGCATATGTCACATCGTTGTCTGGCCGGGCGTTATATAAACAGGGTCTGTTTAACAGACGTCTCTTTAACGTTATGATTTATAATGTGACGTCTAATGGTTAAAATATCCTTGTATTGTTATATGTACGTGTGGTTGTTTCACATATAATAAAACAGTTCATTAGCATTCAGTTTGTGTAGAGTGCAATAAAAAAGAATATACTTTTCTCTATTGTGTCTTTGTCTCTTCTCATTATTCAAGTTCATTTCCTTCTGAAGGAAACCGGGCAACAATAAATTATATGTTTGATATAACTTTAACTTTATTAGTGACTTCTCATCGGAGCTGCAAGACGTTGCAATTCTCTACATTATGCTAAAGTCGCGTTTCTCCTTCGCTTCCAAACGCGGAGACGATATCTTTTGTGTTAACTTGTCCAAGTTTTCCAGTTTCTCTCCAAACTCTAAACTAAACTGCACGTCTCTAACAATCTATCTCATTACGTCATGAACTCACGTAACATTAAGATCACGTGGTGCCATCACTAAAATCACTTCCATTGTTCAAAAGAGAGTTGCCAAACTGATAGGTCCTGAACTGTCATCTCAGCTTCAGCCTCTGTCTCATCGACGAAATGTTGCGTCCTTCTGCCTGTTCTACAAGTACTTTAATGGTGAATGCTCTGACGAACTGCAGAGTCTTGTGCCCCACAACGTAAACATCCTTGACAAACCCGACAGGCAGCTAAATCCCACCCCCACACAGTAGAGATTCCTAGATCTTTCTACTCCAGTAGTTTCTTCCCCAGAACCGCCAGACTTTGGAATTCTCTTCCGGGTCCCTGCTTCCCCAACTGTACTGACATGCAGAAGTTCAAGTGTAACGTAAACCGACATCATAAATAATGTTCTAACATTCTTGTTTGTTTTAACATTTCTACATTAACATTCCGGATACATTTCTACCAAAATATTTTTATCCTAAAAATATTTTTCGTCTTGATATATATTTTCTAGACATCAAAGACGATCATAGATAATAATAATCGTCCAGATTACTTGGCATCCCCCAGCAGTGTTCTATATAAGAATATCTTTTTGTGAGGAAAGGGAGGAAAATAATCAATTTTTTTTCAATTTATGTTGCTTAAAGACGTTTAGTTGGATAATACCAGTCCGGAATTCGTTTGAGACAGTCAGTTTTCTAAACCACACAATATGATCCGTGCACTGAAGGTGATCATGCCAGCGTGGCCTGCTCCATTGAAATGTCCTCAACACTGGCTAAACCCAATCTAGATTTCAATGAATGTATGGGGTATGTCAGGGAGTTTCGAGGCACAAATCCAGCAGACTATGGCATGGTTACTATAGGCTAATCTAACTATATCCTCAGATTTAACAGGCTATGTTTTCATTAGCATAGGGAAGATCCTGCAAGATTGTAGACAATCCCACATTTGTAATTATAATCCATTTTATGCCTTTCAAATTAATATGATGCAGAATCTTTTCAAAAAGGAATGATTTCTTCATATTAACCTGTTGGTCGTCCAAGGAAGAGGGGCAGATGAGACGGAGAGACTTATTACATAAGCACATACCTTGGTTATTTTTAAAATTAAAAACTAATGCTCTATCCATTGCTTATACTCGTCCTGGTAGAGAGACAGAGAGATTTATGATATAAGCACATGGCTTGATTATTTTTAAATTTAAAACATAATGCTGTACGTATTGCTTATACTCGTATCCTGTGTATACTTACTTACTCCTCTGTTTTACTCCCCTTTCTTCCCTGAGTCCACAGGTTGGAAGTTCTGCCATGTCAGCTAGGTCTAATGTTCATTTGATACCACTCTCGATCCTTTACTTGTTCAAGTTTGAGGTCATACTCTTCAAATCCTCATTGATGGAGTCGATTCATCTTTTCCATGGGCAACCTTGAGGATAGGAGCCAGGAATGATAATGCACTCAATTTTTTAGGCCACACACTATGATCCGTATACTGAAGATGACCGTACCAGTGCAGCATGTTCCACTGAAGAACGTCCTCGATACTGGCAAAACCTAATCTAGATCCTAACAAATGTATAGGATCTCTGTCAGAATTTTGAGGCAGAGATCCAGCGGAGCATGACATGGTCACTACGGGCTAATCTCATTATATCATCAGATTTAACAGTTCATGTTTCATTAGCATAGAGAAAAACGCGCCTTACATGGAAATCGTAGAAATAACCTCTGTTGGACAAGGGGATGCCATGACATGTAAGGATGGAGAGGAGCTCTGCTTTCTGATTTTATTCGCCTAGCAGCCTTTCCGTCTCTTTCCATCTCTCATTATAATGTATTTATCAGAAACAAGTAACTTCGAGCTCCTGCAAATTAGTTAATGCAAAAGAGTAAAGGAAAGAGTATGTCTGGACAACAAAATTCCAAGCGATATTTGAAAAAGAAAATTTAATGTTCCCACATTAGAATTATTTTTAATGTACTACAATCCAGATATCGTAATCAGTATCTATTCATGCTGTTACACGAATGACTCGGTCTAAGCCGGGTTGACAAGCTAGTATATATATATGTGTATAGGTGTATATACATATATGTATGTTCATGAATTAAAAGGTGGCATGCGTCTGCGGATGAAATGTCAGAAATTGACAAGCTAAACGGGAATTGCTTCAATATTTCTCACAAATACACACAAACCTTGTTATTGTTATGAAAAATGTAACAGAAAGGGATCTGGTTCTGTGGATGTTTTGAAAAGATTGACAGGAAAAAGTGACAGAAGGAAAAAGATTACAGTTGGAGATTTGATTGTCAACCGAGTGGACGCCGCGATAATTCTCTCTGTCGCTCCCCCATTCTCTCTCTCTTTCTATCTACCATAAGCAAGAACAACAGGAGAAATAAAAAACGGACTGTTGCTTACACCAATGGTTGTTGTGTTTTGAATTCTTAAACAGGGTTTATAATATAACAATGCTAGCTTCTACATATCTTCGGCATGGGATCGAATTGCTAAAACCTATCGCTCACGCATCTTATACATTACTACATGCAAAAAAAAATGTTACTTACAAATCGTGAAAGAAGCATTTCATCGATTTGCTCATTGAAGACATTTTGTGTTACAAACAAACCATAAACTGTTTGTAACTATTTGAGCTAAAAATAGAATTACGAATGCTGAATACAAATTGATTGATTTAGAGGCCCAAAGAATGAGATTATCAACGAATACCAAAAACAGACTGCAGAGATTGTGGACCATTCTCAATTACAATTATAATATTGAGTTTCTCTAAAAAAAAAAATAGTTAGACTGACAGATTATCTAAGCTCATCCAACAAATATGCTGGATCCGTCAAAAACACACTGATTGCCTCCCTACAAACAAAGGAAGAAGTAAAAAAAAAAACATATTGAGGAATATTTAGAGAGCTTAGCACTTGAAGAAATAATAAAACATGCATGGATATTTTTTCAAAAAAGAAACACGTAAAAAGTAAAAGTAAAATAAAAGAAAACACTAATGAATCTATGAAGTATATTAGATCCGTTATGAAATAGTTATATACATGTACAAGGTACCTTCAATAAGTTTCCAGATTTTTTTTGTACAGGCATTTAAAATTGTTGTAGACACTTGAAAATTCAGTGTTATTTCTATACAACTTATGAGATGTCTGACCAATTTTTATGATTTCATTTTCAAATGAACAGCTACAGCAGAAATTGGAATACACCCTACTAAAGCCTGGTTGCCACAGCTGGTGAATTTCAAAACGGTAATCTGGACGTGTAGACACTTTAAAAGAACGATATGCAATAAAATTCTGTTTTAAACTTGGAAAAAATGTCACAGAACCGTATCGAATGCTTCAGACTGCTATTGAACTATCTTGCTTGAATCGAGCATAAGTTTTTGAGTGGCATAAGAGATTCAAGGAAGGCAGGGAGTCTGTGAGAGATGATGAGAGGTGTGGAAGAAGTAAAGAAGTCAGAACACCGCAGTTGATTGGCCAAATAAAGAATTTCATGGATAAGGACCGTCGTGTGTCTATAGAGTCAATAAGTGCACAGTTTGATGTCAGTGTGGGAACTGTACACATAATTATTCACAAGGACGTGAAGATGCAGAACATTTGCGTGAAAGTTATCTCAAGAGTTTTCAGAGAAAATCAGAAAGAATGACGTTGTCATGACCAAGATGTGTATCAAGACAACTCCTCTCTCTCCCTCTAGTCCAGACTTTGCTGCCTGTGACTTTTGGTTATTCCCTAAGCTCAAGAAAAACCTTAGAGGCTATCGTTATGAGACAATTCAGGGGACGAAAGAGGCGGTGACGAGGGTCATTGGAACACTCGTATAAAAGGACTTCCATAGGGCCTTCCAGAAGTTGTTGGATCGGTACAACAAGTGCATTGCAGCTGGAGGAGATTACTTCGAAAGGGACTAAAGTTTCATGTATGTACAATCAATAAAACTGCCCAAAGGAAAAAGTTTGGAAACTTGTTGAAGGCACCTTGTACAGTGATCAAGTGCTTTTTTTTTACCCCAAACGAGGCACATTGCCTCATGGAACATAAGGGGCTACAATTTGGAATCGTGTCTAACTGGGGACTGTGAGGAATCGAGCAGCGAGATGTCTGTTCACATTACATTTAAACTTCTACAGGTTAGTACAACCAGGAAAGAAGAAAACAGAGCGAATTCCGAAGTCTAGTAGCCCAAGAATATTAGAATAGAAGTCTTTTAGGTATCTAGAAACCTCTAAAGTGAAGGGTTGGGATTTTGCTGCTAGACGGGTTTGTGGGAGATATGTACGCCAAGGGAATACAAGTGCAATGAGTACATTCCGTGAAAATACTTGTAAAACTGGCACAGGGATGCAACATTGCAGAGATGGGACAGGGGTTGGAACATGGTCGATAGTGCGGCACCTATTAGTTTGGACATTCTTTTTTTTTTTTTTTAGACTGTGCCAAAGGGGTAGAGACTACTGGTGGATGCACCATCCTAGAACTCGTAACAATGCCTCAGTCATGGGCGAATGGTGGTTTTGTAGAGATACGATTCGTAAGCTAACATGAAAGTTATGCTAAACTGTTCTGTTTAAGGGGAATTAATTTTTTTCCCTGTCCTGGGACGGGTATTCTTCTAGCGTGTACATAAAAGTGTGATGGGCCATGAGAAAAAAGATGGCGTGGACAAGTGTATTTGTATTCAGCAACGTACTGCCAACATTTGATCTCCTGTCAGCTGCCACAATGAATGTTTTGTTTCAATTCTATATTTAAAATTTTGCATCTTTGGTCTCGGGGGAGTCCATGTTTGTTATTGTTTATTTATTTATTTATTTTTTTGTTTTTCACAAACCAATAAAAAGTAAACAGCCAAAAGGCAAAATAACAATTTTTAGTAATTATTCTCTACCAAAACAGAAACAAAACTTGAATTATAAACTAAATCATGGAAATAAAAAAGGAAATTTGAAAGAAAATCTTTCCCGTTTTTCTTCTGTCGAAATTGTAATCAATAAAATTCAAACATGTTCGAAAAGTTTACTTTGTTATTAATGAAAATAATTTACAATTGGTCATAAGAGTTTGTTTTTTTTTTTACGGCAGGATTATTCCTTTCGGTTTTGTTTTCAGAAAACCACAAAGTTGTTGACAGCCTTCATTTTTAAAGAAATCGTTTTGAAAAGCAAAATTTATTCTTACAATTTTTTTAAACAAGTTTTCTCCTTTATCCTTTTCAACAGTTTCTAATACCAATTAAGACATGAATCTTTTTATATGCTATTTGCAGGGCTGCCTGCTGTTGCCCGGTAACACAATATGCTTAAATATGATATTTTAACTCATGCAGATTTTGTATTTATTATTACAGAGCCAAATTTTTATTGATTATTATATTGTACCCAATATATAGTAGTGATTTAAAAATATGACTTAGGGGCCACGAGCTAAAATTGAAACCAAAACATTTAGTGCTCCAACCTTGGTCGCTACCGTTTGATCTATAGACAGAGAGATAAGAAAGTTAAAAATTAAGCGACTTCAAGTTATAAATATATATTTGCGAATATGCAGAAGTAACAGGTTTAGGCGACTTACTCCTACCGAGGACAATGGTTTTTGTTTAAATTTGTGCCCTAAGCGGCTATTTTTACTGGCAAAAATTTCGTATTAATTATTATAAAGCCAATTTCTTTTAATTATTTTGTTGTACCCAATATATAATGATGATTTTCAAAGTTAAATCAAACATGATTTGAGTTCTATCGGCTAGAATCGAAACTAAAGCATTTAGCGGTCAAGCCTTGGTCATTACTGTTTGAGCTATCAACAGATAGATAAGAAAATTTAAAAATTAAGCGACTTTTAGTTATAAATCTATAAGTTGTGCATATGCACAACTAATAGATTTAATCGACTTCCTCCTGCCCAGGTCAAATGTTTTTTTTGTTTTTTTTTTAATTTTGTGCACTTAGGAGCTACCTTTATCGGCTAAAAACTAAATTGAAATTGCTTCACAAGTCTAATTTCTATATATATTGTTTCAAGTCTGTAGACCAAAAATTAAGAAAGGAGTTTCATAGATATCGTTTTGCACACACACGCGCGCGCGCGAGGTAACTTTTATGTACAGGATGATTGAAAAGTAACACCCTATTTTAAAATTCGTACAGTTTATTTTGGAAATATAATTCCTACAATTAATGGATATAAGAAGGACGTATAATGCATGGACTTGTATTTAAAATTCAATATAGGCATTTTCATTCGCCAACAGTTTTTCAAGCCGACTAGGAATTGCATCAGCTAATTTCACAAGAAAATCTTGTGGAATGGTCGTCATAACTTCACGTATTCAAGTTCTTCTAAATTCCTTGGTTTGGTTGAGTAGAATTGCTCTTTCAACTAACCCCAGAGAAAAAGGTCAGGACTTTTGGCTGGCCATTCGTACGAACCATGACGACTCATCCATCTTCCAAGGAATCTGGCATTCAGTTATTAATGAATAACAATAGTAAAGCGGGGAGGTAACACATTATGTTGAGAGATGAAATTATTATTGCTTGCAACAATATTGAAGATTTGATTTTTATGCAAGATGGTGCTCCTCCACACTTTGCTATTGATCAGGGTTAATGCGTACCGTAACGAAAATTTAATAAGTTGATTTATTTTAGAGGACTTTCTTTTTTACAAGAAAGTAACCATTTATCAAGGCCCGACGGCCTCTCGAGGATAAGGGTTAATGAATGTAATGTGGTAGTGTAGTAATCTTTAATGGTGTAAGCTGGGTAAAATTTGGATTATTTAAGAGCACGGTGCAACAATACATTAGACTTGAAAGCTACTATGCTGTAGTCGGCTGGGAAGCAGGCCAATGGAACAGTGTTCTATAGGCGGGAAGTTCTAGGAAAGAAGCTTTGTTCATGGAATCTGTGTCTAGATTAAGGCACAGATAGAGAGTAGGGGGAAACTGTTGATAGTGGTTATAGTTTGTTGAGTTTTTCTTTCGTGAAAGTTTGGCAAGGGAGGGGCACTATGGACCTCAACGAGCACTTGCCATGAAAATAACGATAGAGCAGAGACAGGCTCATAAAATCTCTTCTGTGGGAAAGAAGTTGCAGGGAAGAGAAAAGGGCATTGCCTCATAAGTTTTTTTGTTTTTTTTTCAACTCTATCAAGCCAGGATACGGCATGCCAAGCAGTTCCTACCAAGATGCGGCAACAGTATAGGACGTACTTGGCTCTTATATAGATAAAGGATTGCATCGGCAGTGAAATACTGAAGAGGTAAAATGATCCAACAATTTTTCCAGCAATATTGGCAACAGATTTGATTTCAAATCAGGAATGAAGGTTAGCCCCAGAAGTTTATCAATACATGGTGGTTCTGCAAGACGAGAGCAATTCATTTCAATTGGGGCCTGATGGGCGTCAGAACGATTATGATGAAAAGAAACTTGGTTTTCACACGTTGGACTTGAAAATGACCACGTTATTGTCAGCTGGGAAGTAGCTCCGCGGTATTCTGTTCTGCAGACTAGTAATTCTAGGGGGGAAAAAACTCTACTCCTGGAATTTTTGCTAAGATGTAGACATAGTTTTTTTTTTTCATATGCTGATGGAATAACTAGTGGGCACTCATTTTTGTTTTCTTTCTTTGATGATATGGAGATGAACGCCGCACTCATTAAGCCTAATCTTTTGTATTATCTAAAAACAATTCCAGAACTGACAGCCATCAAAGCCGATGTAATGTGAGCACATACAAACATCAATGGAATTTAAACACTACATAGATAACGCTGCATCATTAACAAAAATAAAAGACAAGTGGGGAGGGGGACAAGATACTATAAGTAAGTCCAAACAATACTCTATGCAGTAACAAAAGTTGTTGATGGTGCCAGAGGTGATAATATTGAACCTGCAACCAAAATAGTGCTCTAGTTGAAAATCGATGGGGGCAGAGAACAGAAATTCTATTAGGTCGGTGTAAAAGGTTTTGTTGATATAAAATTTTATTTTGAAATTTGTTTTAATGGAACAACTTAGCACTCCTTTAAAAATAACAATCGTCAGCTAGTCATGAAATATAGAAATAAGAAGAGAGTTTGACACATAAAGTGAAGAAGACTCTCCATACTCGTTGTAGCCGGAATCCCCTTCCATACTTACCTACAGACATTATATATATATACTGCACGCCTGTGGAACTGTGTTCCGTCTGCCTGCTTCCCACCTGACTACAACTTGGATGTCTTTAAGTCCAACGTTAACAAATTCCTAATGAACCGCCCTCTTAAGTAAACACTTCACTAAATCTCCATACTAACGTACTGTACTTGCAATAACCCTTATCCCTGAGTGGCTTCCGGGCCTTGATAAGTGGTAACCACCGTGTAAAATATATATATATATATATATATATATATATATATATATATATATATATATATATATTACTTGTACAAAAGTAAAGTCTCTAACAAACCATACTTTTGTAACAGTAATATCGCCTGAAGAAGCTTTTAGTTAGTTGTAATTGGCAGACTGAAACACACTCATAAATGTGAAGCGAGATATAAAAGTTTAAGTAAAACAAATAAAAAATATATCTTGCCCTACTTTGGTATTGAACACTCTTGTATGAATCTCGTTAAAATTCATCGGTTGCTTAATCTCTGGAAAATATTAACATATATATATATATATATATATATATATATATATATATATATATATATATCGTTCATTCGACTTTATTCTTATTTTGTACTATTCGTACAATAAACCTTATTGTGTTACCCCAATCCTTGTTTGTATAATTATTCCACCTCGGAATATTATTTTGCTTGTATCGAAATTCACGATATAATAAAAATAAAAACTATTCGTATCATTTGGATTCATCAAACTACTGTTCTCACCTTGACTATCATTTTCACAACGTTTCGGTCGATGTAACATCCGACCTTTTTCAATTCTGAGCGAAACCCTTTATTTACTTCATAGGGGTAGCGTGTTCTTGTTCCATCAGCCATGACTTGATAGAGGTTCTAAGTAATTTACAATTGTATTTTTCGATAGCCCACACTGAGAATTGAACCTTCAACCTTCAGGAGAATATCACTTTTTACAATTGATTTTCCACTGTGCAAAGATAATTGCAAATTACTTAGGACCTCTATCCAGACGTGGCTGACAGAACAAGAGCACATTACTTCCGTGAAGTAAATAAAGGGTTTCACTCGAAATTCTGTCCAAATTCACGAGTTCGACAGAAACATTCCCAAGTTCGACAACATACACCTGAAGAAGGTCAGAGGGTAAATCAACTGAGACGTTGTGAAAATGACGCAAAAGATGAGAACAGTAGTCCAATGAACGCAAATAATATAAATTAATCCTCATCTCAAAAATTTAGAAACGTCATAAAACTATTTTTGAAAGTCTTTATTCATAACAATAGCGACCTTTGTTCTCTTTAACTTTATTCCAGTTACCAACGAGCTTATAAATGCCTCTCTTATAAAATTCTTTAGATTTTGCTGTGAAATATGAATCTAACTAATGTTCGATTTCCTCTCGTGTTGTTAACGTAAGGCCATATAAATTGTTTTGTAATCTTCGGAATAAGATATAATCTGAGGGAGCTAGGTCAGCAGAATATGTAGGATGAGGCAAGATTTCTGAACCAAATTTCTCCTGGGAGATTTTTGGGTCAATCGTGCTGCGTGAGAACGAGCATTATCATGATGGAAGATGGCTTCCTTTCTGTTGAGTAAAGAAGATTGTTTTCGGGTCAACATGGGTGAGAATTATGTTACTGAACTCCAATCTATGGTCCCCCCCTCGCCAAACTTTCACAAGAAACACTCGTCTAGTTGAAAACACTATTAATAGTTCCCTATGCACTAAATGATGAAAAAAGAATAAGTGTGAGAATGAAAACAATGAAGGAAAACAATGAATGAAAACAATGAAGGAAAACAATGAAGGAAAACAGTGAATAAAAACAGTGAAGGAAAACAATAAATGAAAACAATGAAGGAAAACAATGAATGAAAACAATGAAAACAATGAAGGAAAAAATGAAGGAAAACAATGAATGAAAACAATGAAGGAAAACAATGAATAAAAACAATGAAGGAAACAATAATTGAAAACAATGAAGGAAAACAATGAAGGAAAACAATGAAGGAAAACAATGAAGGAAACAATAATTGAAAACAATGAAGGAAAACAATGAATGAAAACAATGAAGGAAAACAATGAAGGAAAACAATGAAAACAATGAAGGAAAAAAATGAAGGAAAACAATGAATGAAAACAATGAAGGAAAACAATGAAGGAAAACAATGAAAACAATGAAGGAAAAAACTGAATGAAAACAATGAATGAAAACAATGAAAACAATGAATGAAAACAATGAATGAAAACAATGAAAACAATGAATGAAAACAATGAATGAAAACAATGAATGAAAACAATGAAGGAAAACAATGAAGGAAAGCAATGAATGAAAACAAAGAGAAAAATCACATAAAAGAGGGAAAAAGAAAGAGAAAGAAAAAAGAGAGAATTCAAGTAGAAGTTTTAAGTTCAATCCTTAGTGTAGAGACTAATAAAAACGAAAAACGAAGCAAACGATACAAAACACCGTAATGTGTTTATGGAATGAAAAGCAGTTGAAATTGATTTTCATTCCATGAAGGATTTTTACTGACGATAACAAAATCTACTTGAAGAAGGTCGGAGACTAGAGCAATCAAAATTGTTGTGAATATCAAAACCTAGATGATAATAAGAGTCCGAAACAAGATTGATAGAAAATAATTAAATTAAAATAAAGATTGATTTAAAAAAAACAAAAAAATGAAAAATGTGTATAAGTAAATGGAAATGAGTTTGCGTTTTTAAACGAAAAAAAAAAAAAGAGATGAAAAAAAGAAAGAAAAATGTAAAAGGGAGAGAAATTAAAAGAACGAAGTAAAAGAGAGAGAGAGGGGGGTAAGAAATAAAAATAAAAAGAGAGGCGTGAGTTAAAGAGATAGAGAAACAGAAGTTAAACAGAACGAGAGAAATTAGAGAGAGGGGGAGTTAGAGAGTGGGAGGAGTAGGCAGAGAGTAGTTAGAGAGAAAGGATGAATTTAAAGAGAGAGAGAAGGGAGTTAAAGCGAGAGAGGGGGAGTTAAAGGGAGAGAGATGTTGAAGGAGAAGAGAAAAGGAGAAAGAGACGAAAAAAGAAAGAGGCGAAAAAAAGAAAAACAGAAAAAAAGAAAAACAGAAAAAAAGAAAACTAGAAAAGTAAAAAGGAAAGACAGGAAAATAAACAAAAAAAAACAGAAAAAAAACAACAAAAAAACAAAGACGTAAAAGTAGAAAAGAGGGTACTCATGCAGAGAGTGATCCGTGCTGAAATAATAACGTTATTTAAAAAGCCATTCTTAACATGGGGAGGGGAGGGTGCTTTGTACCTATTCTGTACCTTACAATTGAATAAAAAAAAACATATCATAAAACTTTAATTAAACCTGGAAATACGATTTAAAAAAATAGCGCGGATCACTCTCTGCATTGGCAGCAATGAATAAATAAAGAATAACATGAAAAAAGAGAAAGAGTAACTCGAGAGAAAGAGAGAGGAAAGTAAAAGACAGATGGGGAGAGAGAGAGGAGAAGAGAGAGAGAGAGAAACAGGAAAATAAGAGAAAAGATAATGGATAGAAAAGGGATGAACATGAAAAAAAAGCAAAATCGAGAGAAAAATAAAACGAAAAAGAAAAGGATAAAATAAAGCAAAAAATAAAAAATAAAAACTAATATATAAAAAAATAAAAAATAAAAATGTAAAAGAAAGGAAGAAAGAAAGAAAAGGAAAAACGATGTAATTTAAAAGAATAAGAAATGGATTGCAAGATGACAAAAGAGAAAAAGTTGACTCGAATGATTCTTTTGAAAAGACTTTAAAAATATTTATTTAAAATTGTTTTAACTCGTTATTTATTCATAAGATGTCTCAAGATGATGTGTATATCTAAACACCTGCGCTTCTCCCTCAAATGTAGGCTTTATTAATGATATAAGATTCGAAATAGAAATTACAATAGTTTTACGAAAATAACCACAATTTCATTTCATAGGAGAATGTTTATATCATTGGCTGCTTCCTTAGATAACAGCAAATATACTGTCATTATTATTAGGATGAGAAGAAAGTTATTAAGGAATTTTTAATTTGGATTTCAAATGATGTATTTTCAAATGAGTTTTCATTATAATACCTTTACTTTATATATCATTTTAAAAAGCGTTTTTCGCGCTATCTAATCGTTTAAATTACAATCGTTTTCAAACAATTATGTCTTTTTTTCAGAACATTGAATACAAGATGGATGAAAAAGCAAATCCGCACAATTTTCTTATTTCAATCCAAGCTAGGCCGAAAAGATTCTGAAACAGCCCGCGATATCAACGAAGCATTTGGCCCAAGAACCACTACTAAATGCACAACACAATGGCAGTTTAAGAAATTTCGTGGTGGCAACGAGAGTCTTGAAGGTAACGAGCGTATTAGTTGGCCATCGGATTTTGACAACGATCAATTAAGACCGTCTTCAGGTGTATCTTGTCGAACTCGGGAATGTTTCTGTCGAAATTGGGAATTTGGACAGAATTTCGAGCAGAACCCTTTATTTACTTCACGGGGTTAACGTGCTCTTATTCCACCAGCCATGACTGGATAGAGGTCCTAAATAATTCGCAAATATATATTTCGGTCGCCCACACTGACGATTGAACCTTCAACCTTCAGGTTCAATCCTCAGTGTGGGCGTACCTCTCCACCGTACTGTATATCAATACTCTATGGCTGACTGGGATAGCTTCCGTACATTCATATTTGATCTACCTCTGCATTCACTTTTTAAAAAGAATGAGTCCTCAATAGTATCAGACCTGACCGAATGGTTAATTGTAAGCATAGACAGATTCATACCATCCAAAAAATTCCAACAAAAACCTAACAGCCAGCCATGGTTCTCCCCAGAATGTGCTGCTGCCATCGTGCACAGAAATCACTTTTTCCATAGCTACCGACGTAATAGATGCCCTGAGACTGAGCTGCTTTCAGGACTGCCAGCAACCACCAAAAAAGAGTAATAAAAAATGCAAGAGAGCTATATACTCAGTCCGTTAAATCCAAAGTAGCTGAGCAGTGGCTTAGCTCCCACCAGTTTTGGCAAATAGCAAACAGAATCCTGAAAAGAAGCGTGAATTCTATCCCAACCATCATTAATGGACCTGAAATCATCTTGTCAGCATCAGACAAGGCCAAACTATTTGCCAAGAACTTTGCAGCTAATTCTACCCTATGCGACAAAGGCCATCAACTCCCATATTTCCCCCTACAACAGACAACACGCTATGCAACATACAAATATCTGTGTGTGAAGTTGCCAATCACCTCAGCAGAAATAACCTTCTTAGTGACACGCAATATAGTTTTCATTCTGCTAAATCTACAGCAGATATGTGCTAATGGTTATATCTCATAGGATTAGTGAATCTCTCAACAAAGGCTTCCTTTCTAGGGCAATTGATCTTGACATATTAAAGGCCTTCAATAAGGTATGGTATAAAGGCCTACTTTACAAGATTTCCAGCTACAGTATAACTGCAAATGTTTTCTCAATTATTAAATCATTTCTCTCTTATGGGCTCATAGTAGTGGTTGATGGGCAGAAATCAGAGGCCCAGTGTATTAATACTCGAGTCCCTAAGGCGTCCATCCTGGACCTAACTTTCTTCCCGGTCTACATCAAGGATCTCCCAAAACACATACTAAAATTATTCGTTGACATCTATGCTGATGACACGACCATCTATGGCAACACATCAAAGGCCGTAAATGACAAAGTTCTCTCTGATTCTCTCTCCTCTAATCTTGAGGCCATGGTACAGGGGGGAAGAGGTGGCTGGTTACATTTAATGCATCTAAAACCAAGCTCCTATCTTTACATCATCAACGCTCTGATCCCCATCTGGCATCAATTGAAATAGATGGCTCTCGTCTTGGGGAGGGTCCATGTTTTGACAAGCTTTTGGGTTTGACCTTTACTCCTGATCTGAAATGGAACACGTACATCAAGTCTGTTGCCAAGGTCGCTGGGAAAATGGTGGGGTCCTTCTAGCGCTCCAGAAGATATCTCACTGCTGATGCAATTCTCTATCTGTATAAAAGCCAAGTACGTCCAAGAATGGAGTACTGTTCCCACATCTGGGCAGGAGCTGTTAAAACCGCCTATCCTGCCTTGACAAAGTACAAAATAGACTTTGTGGCTTAGTGGGGACGCCCTTTTCTCTACCCTGCAACCTCTCTCCCACAGAAGGGACGTTGCGAGCCTGTCTTTGTTTTATAGTTACTTCCATGGCAAGTGCTCGTCTGAGCTCCAATCTCTGGTCCCCCCTCACCAATCTTTCACGATAAACACCCGTCTGGCTGAAACCACTGTCGATAATTTCCCCACTCTTTATCTGTGCCTAAATCAAAACGTAGATTCCATGAACAAAGCTTCTTTCTTAGAAGTGCACGCCTGTGGAAGTCTCTTCCGTTTGCCTGTTTCCCACCTGACTACAACTTGGATGTCTTCAAGTCCAACATAAACAAATTCCTGATGAACCGCCCCCCCTTAAGTAAGACCCTTTATCAAATTTCCAATACTAACGATTACTATGGTACTATTCCATTGATTACTGTACACGCAACAACCCTTATCCCCGAGTGGCTTCCGGACCTTTATAATAGTGACCTCCATGTAAAAAAAAAATTATATATATATATATATATATATATATATATATATATACCATATGATGTTCTTTTTTAAGATTTGGTTGTGTTCATTTTTTTCAAATATACATATATATATATATATATATATATATATATATATATATATATATATATATAATTATTATTATTTCATTCATCTACATAAAATTTTATGTATCTATTTCCAGCATTTACTTCGACAGTGTTCAACACATAAGTTTAAGCTACAAAAATTTTTTGCATTTCATCCTGGTAAGACAACTCCTCAGGGGGATGAAATACAGAAAGGTTTGTATAGCTTAACTGCCATATATACGTCTTTATTTCGATATTTACCTCTGGAATTAGTCGGAATAATATTTCCATTATTCTCATCATATATATATATATATATATATATATATATATATATATATATATATATATATATATATATATATATATATGTATGTATAAACTATTTATTATAATAATTATTAAATACTTACAGACACTAGTGTTTAAACCGTTCGGGAATTATCAGTGTAGGGTGTACAATTAACACTAAATCGATAGATTCGAACCTGGCGACAGAAGTCATCCCTGGCTTCATTAGCAAGGGCCTAATCCATTCGGCTACCGTAACGGCGAGAAACGCTGTTGAATTTAAACACTTAGTTTTTAAATGCTTTATATATATATATATATATATATATATATATATATATATATATATTAATATCTTCACGTGCATAAAATTATTAATTTATCACATAATAAATTATTAATTTTATGCAGTGAAAATATTAAAATAAATAAATATAATAAATAAATAACTATAGTAAATAAATATAATAAATAAATAAATATAATAAAAAATAAATATAGTAAATAAATAAATAAATATAATAAATAAGTAAATATAATAAATAAATAAATATAATAAATAAATAAATATAATAAATAAATAAATAAATATAATAAATAAATATAATAAATAAATATAAAAAATAAATATAATAAATAATTATAATAAATATAATAAATAAATAAATATAATAAATAAATATAATAAATATAATAAATAAATATAATAAATAAATAAATATAATAAATATAATAAATATAATAAATAAATAAATATGATAAATAAATATAATAAATAAATATAATAAATAAATAAATATAATAAATAAATAAATATAATAAATAAATAAATAAGTAAATATAATAAATAAATAAATATAATAAATAAATACAATAAATAAATAAATATAATAAATAAATAAATATAATAAATAAATATAATAAATAAATAAATATAATAGATAAATAAATATAATAAATAAATAAATAAATATAATAGATAAAAAATTATAATAAATAAATAAATAAATATAATAAATAAATAAATAAATGAATATTATAAATAAATAAATATTATAAATAAATAAATATAATAAATAAATAAATATAATAAATAAATATAATAACTTGATTTTAGGCACGTAAAAATATTCAAATAATAAATTAATACTAACAAATAATATGTCCCAAAATGTGGAGCGACTAGAATATAAAAAAGGGCAGATAACGTCTCTCTTTAAAAGCACTCAGGGAGTGAAAAGAAAGAAAAATACCACAGAATCGCTTATAAAAAAATAAAACTAAAATAAATATATAATTAAACAATACACACACACACACACACACACACACACACACACACACACACACACACACACACACACACACACACACACACACAAAATAGCTGATAAGTGGATGGTTGTTGAAATATGTCAATATTTACATCCACACCCACATAATAGGAAAAAAATTAATATACATGATCCATGTCAGATAATGCACACTGTGTTGTCGCTGGATACTTACCCACGGGCAGAAATTTACAATAGACTTACATAGCAAGAGAGTGTGAATAATGAGATATTTCTCTTGAATAACTTGGCTAAAAACGTTATTGATGGAGTTTCTCCAACCATCTCCCACTTTATAAGCAGCCATATTCTATGTACAATAACGCTTGTCGCCGAAGTGTTTCATGTCTTTATGCAAATAAAAGGCAAAAACAAACATGGCGGATGGCGGTCCTTGTTGTTGTTGAACATTTATTTTGCTGGCTATCTTTAATTATATTTTCAAGTGGTCCTAGCGCAATATGAAATCTATGTAAATATTAGGTCTTCAAAAGGAAATATATTTTTATCAAATTTATCTAATATATAAAGATTATTATACATATATATATATATATATATATATATATATATATATATATATATATATATATATATATATATTGTCATCCACATACAGTACTGTTTCGCAGTATCACAACTCATCAGTGCGGCTAGACATACATCTTTCCCTAGACGTGGATCGAACTTACAACCGTTGCATTGACAGTCGGCAGCTCATACCACCAGGCTACGTAAATATTTCTCCTCGAGTGTGTATTAAATCCACACCCGCCCGTCTCAACAGTGTTCTAACCATCAGCTTGTTTATAAACAAATGAATAGTGGGCTTCGCTTCATATACATATATATACATATACATACACACACACACATATATATGTGTGTGTGTGTGTGTGTGTGTGTGTGCATGTATATATTTTAAGCCCCCCCCCCCCCGTCTTTGGGTAGAGCACTGTCGTAAATAATCTAACCGCTACTTAATTGGCTGAAAATGCGAAGCTCGTTGTTTGTTTGTTTACAAACAGACGATTTGAGCACTATAAAAGTGGCGGCGGGTGTCTATTTAAATAGACATTCCAACGAGTTTATTTACGGGCGTCGATTCCATGGTCGAGTGCGAGAACTGCCGACTGTCAACACGACGGTTCGAGGTTCAATCCTTGGCTTGGGAGAGATGCTAGTCTAGCGGCACTGATGAGTTGTGATACAACGAAACAGGACTGTATGTCGATAACTACAAATATATATATATATATATATATATATATATATATATATATATATATATATATAAGAAGAAGAAGAACAGCATTGCAAAGTAGGATTTTACAAAAAGTTTTTATTATTCGGCAGAATACTCCAAAGTTGGGTGCTCCTTAATCCGTGGAGTTTCAAAGAATGCTATTTCTTCTCATCAGAGGAAAAAATTGTTAGCGAAATAATCAGAAAGTCAAGTTAAAAGTTTTAACATTTCCATGTACGGTTAGTCCTTTTTTTTCTTATAACATTGAACTCTAAATGAACTTTCCACATGAACTATTTTACATATTCTTATGTTTTAAAGTTTTGTGACTACAAATCATAAAACTTGAAGTATGCAGCAACTAGCAAATACATAGAAACGTTAAAACTTTTAACGTGACTTTCTGATTATTTCGCTAACAATTTATTTCCTCTGATGAGAAGAAATAATATTCTTTGAAACTTTGAAACTCTGCGGATTAAGGAGAACCCAACTCTGGAATATTCTGCTGAATAATGAAAACTTTTTTGGAAAATTCTACTTTACAACTTTGTTTTTATTATTTATCATAAGCTCTACTATCTCCAGTCAATGTATTGAGCTTTTTTATTTGGTTGGGATTAAAATATAAATAACTATATTCATATTTGGTTTTGGAATTTGCTTTTTCTTGATTAGTAAACTCCTCCTTATAAGCTTTTCTGCTATATATATATATATATATATATCTAGCCACACTGATGAGCTGTAAAACAGCGAAACAGTACTGTATGTGGATGACTATATATATATATATATATATATATATATATATATATATATATAAAGTTATAAAATGTATATGACGATTAAGCTACACTGAATATTCCGCGTTTCATCCAATCTGGGATTCTTTAGGCTTATGCGCAAATTCTGTGGTTGTTTGCCGATTTTATATGCGAATCTTCTATTGAGATTTTAGTTAGCCAATCAGCTTTCTAGTATCCACCGCACCCTTCCTATCGGCCAATGGGCATGCATTTATCGGACAAAGGCCTATTTGACCTCTGGTTGACCTGTTCCTTTGTGTGTGCTTTATTTAGCCTGGATATTTAGTTTCTTGATCTGTTTTAAATCTAGTTTAGTGTTTTTTGGGTTTTTTTATGTTAGTTTATATATAAATATATATATGTGTACATACATATATGCACATATATATATACATATATATATGCATACATATATGTGTGATCGTTTATGTATATTCATGTTTATTTAATTTATTTATTTGTTTATTTTCTATTGTTTTGTATTGTATTGTATGTTTCTATTGTATGTGGTCTATTGTTTTTGTTAGTTTTAAAGCTATTTTGTATCACTATCCTAGAGTAAATTTTATCTTGTGAACACAGTTGTTTGCTATTTCTCTTCTACAGTTTAATAGATGTTGGGGTTCTTTAAAGTACAGGATAGCAAAGTTTTCATGAAGGCATAATCTACATGGGTCGTCTAGGTCCCTACACGTGGTAGCTTGTCTTATTATTTTCCATTCGACTACTGACGAATGTCCGCATTCCTTGAGTTCCCAGTATTTATTCACTAGTGTTGTTTTCATACGGTGTTTTTTATTGTTGAAACAATAAAAAACATAGATTGTTGTTGCATAAGTGTTGTCGTTCTGTCCGGAAGAAAGAAACAATTCTACAATTAGTCGAAACAAAATATATTGAACAAAATACAACAAATAAAGAGTGTAATTAAACGTCGAGTTAGGGTTAGATTGTGGTTATACGTCAGTCTGACTGCCAAATGTGCATGACTTAGGTGCTAACGCCGGAAGACATATTCTCCAGATCTTTATAATAAGTGGAAGAAGTAATTATTATCCAAAGGGTGAATACAATACAATAATTAGAAAGGCCGCTGTTTGATTGGAAAGTTTAACACCTTAAGGGTCAAAGGAACTCCAGAATGGAAGGCGACGAAATCACTTGACTTCTGGATGGACTTTCTATCTATTAGCAAAAAAGACTTATCCAAATGCCATCTCTAATGGCGTGCACAATGTAATCAGATGTAACGGGACGAGATATCCTCCTATTTATCCTAATCCCATGCGTATGAAAATAAAACGTCTCTGAGTTGTAATGTGATTATTTTCTTTGTAATAAGAACTTTTTATTAAATCACTAAACATCGGTGTCCGAGTGATTCTACCCACCAAAAAGCAAGAACTTGAAATTATATATATATATATATATATATATATATATATATATATGAAATAAGTATTACAGTTAAGTTTACCAAAATAATCCAAGCTGGCAAAACTAAAGTATATTATAAATATTGAAGAGTAAATATTTATAAAGTAATCTCAACCAGATGTAAAAGCTCGAAATCACCTTTTTTTCCCCTCTGCTTCACTATTTGTTACCAAGTAAGATTTATGACTTACTTGTAGTTTCATCGAATACAAGCAAAATCGGATCCCGCATTTTGCTAAATCCTACCCTCTGATGAGAAGGAAAGTATTTCTCAGAAACTCCGCAGATTAAGGACTATCCACTTATTTTGTGCTTCCTTTTTTTAAAATTAAATATGATTTTTAACTCTTTTTCAAATGTTTTTTAACATGTTTTATTAACTACTTCTTCTTCTTATATTAGCGATCAGGGAGGAAGTTATGTAGAAGATGTAAGAATAGAATAGGGGCTTGGTGGTCTTACTTGTAGAATCCAATATTACGAAACCAAAAGTTTAGGACATAGATAGCTGTATATGACATCATAAAGTGAAAACTTCCCTTGTAGAAGAATTCAAGTCGTGTTTTTATGTCCCTCTCAGACTTTTTTCTCTTAATCTCTGTGTCCATCCAGCCGAGATTGAACTCACTACACGAGTTTTTAGTGTAATTCAAATCTTGTCGGTAGCTGAATACTAGATGCTTCGCTAGGTCTATAAAGAGTATTTTTATGGTAACGCCATCACTAGATGGGGTGCCTACTACGGATTAAGAGAGTCCCATCTATCCTCGAGGGAAGCATAGACTGCGCCAGTTTCTCAACCTGGTATTTTTACCTCGCAGTACATGCAGCGTCTCGCTTTCCCAAATGGTCACCCATCTCGTACTGGCCAGGCTCAACGTTGCTTAACTTCAGTGATCTGGTGAGAACCGGATGTCAACAAGATTGTGCCGTATATTAAAATAAAATATATATTAATATTAAAATAAGTTTTGTTTATATTATTTAAATAAGTTGAATATTATTTATAATATTAAAAAGAGTTAAGTTTTGTTTATAATATTAAAATAAGTTAGGTTTTGTCTGATATTAAAACGAATTAGGTTTTACCCATGATAGTAATTGTCTGTATTACAGTCACCCAAAGGTGCTGAGTTCAATCCTGAACGAAGGCAGTGAAAAGTAACATTCTAAATAGAGAATCAGCAACTATGTCCCAGAGCCTAGCTGGAGTCCAAACACGGTACCCCCGTAATAATAATAAAGGGTTGGGTTCGAGACTCCTAACAAACAGTTCGTTCGCCAGTTCGATACAAAACACCTGATGAAGGCCGGAGGGCAAAACGGCCGAAACGTTGTAACTATAACAACCAAGATGAGGAAGTCAGTCCGACAATCTCAATAAATTTTACCCATGATGTTCAAATACGTAAGGTTTCATTTAAGACACTCTAATAAAATAGGGTTTAATTTATGACATTAATACAAATTAAGATTTGTTTATAATAAAAAAAAAGTTAGATTCTGTTTATAATATTAAAATGAAGCTTGGTTTAAAATATTAAAAAAAATAAGTTGTGTTTATTAACTAAAGTTAATATTATAAACAAAACTTATTTTAATATTAAAAACAAAACCTAGCTTATTTTAATATTATGAAAAAACTTAAATTTATTTTAATATTATCAACTTAACATTCTCTGTGTAATAAACTTTTATTAAATAGCTTTATATTTGCAGGAGGGGTAAGTGTGTACAATGTAACCAAGTGTGGCGGAACTAGCTATCTATCTGTTTGCCTTAATCTCATACGTACGAAAGTAAACCGTATCTTACTATTGTTCTCTTCGTAATAAACTTTTATCAAACAACTAAACATCGGTGTTCGAGTGATTCTGTCAACCGAAAAGCAAGAACCTGCGCTGATATATATATATATATATATATATATATATATATATATATATATATATATAGAGAGAGAGAGAGAGAGAGAGAGAGATAGATAGATAGATAGATAGGTAGGTAGGTGGATAGATAGATAGATAGATAGATAGATAGATTCACTAGTATATATTAGCGATTAGGGAGGCAGTTATGTAGATAGATGTAAGAAAGAGTCAAGGAGTTGGCCTTACCTATAGAATCAATCATTACGAGAGCAAAAATTTAGGAAATGGATAGGTCGATATGATGTCCTACGGGAAAAGCTTCCCTTGTAGAAAAATTCAAGACGTGTTACAATCTAATATGACGAGCAATGCGTTTGTTATGATTGACTTTCTCCGTTACATAATGAAAATCGTTATTTGAATTGAATCGAACAGACTAGGTCACCAGAGGTCAGGAGTAACCTTAGTTAAACAGAAGGTGGTGTGATTTCCGGGGAATGCGGAGAAAGATTTTTTCCTCTTCATAGAGACACTTCAGGTGAAGCCGACGTGTAAAAAAGCGCTGTTCAAGATATAGACAAGGGCTAGGCTCACGCAATGTTGCAGAGTGTAGACAATCCTATCTGTATATCTATCTATCTATCTATCTATCTATCTATCTATCTATCTATCTATCTATCTATCTGTCTTTCTATTTTGCCACGCTCACGTGCACGTAAGTAAATCATCACTTTTTTTTTTTTTTTTTGCTGTATGTTTTCTCTGGGATTATTTTTTCTGATTACTAAGCCCTTTTTTTTTTTTTTTTTTTTTTATAAAACTAAACATCTGTGTCAACAGACATTCAAATGTCTGGATTCCCGACGACGACACGGTTGTATAATTGTTTATGCACACACTCGTAAGTTAAAATCCTAACATTATCCCAAAACGATTCACACAAAAGCTTTGCATATCAAAGAAAATCCTTTCTATACCGACACGCGACAATTCTTGCATAAGGCAAAAACATTAACCAACTCCCTGTAGCTTTGTAGTTGAGAGTTAATTCTAAAAGAATTATCAGGGCTTTGGATTTATTGCACTCTATGACCCTATCCGCCACGCCTGACTGAACTGATACCAAAGCGTTTTTGTTTCCCTTTTTATCTTCAGAATCACGGAAGCTGAGAGATAAGCTTAAACCAAGCGGCTCTTCTTTGCCTGACATCATCGCACCGTCATACACCTCCGCCCAGATAATGATGTGCATTTTTGTGACATTGCACGAGGTAATAGACTTAAACATGCAGCCCTTGGTGCATGCATAGGGATACAGTGTGCATCTGCAGTGCAAATCGCAAGGGGCTGCATGGCTGCAAGTGGCAGCATTCGCTTTCATATTTAAGACAAGTAAATCTCAACTAATTCTACCGACAACATTGCGCAATCTCGTTGGTGAGTGAATCCGTTGTGTTAACCGGGATGGCAGGGTGGTTTCCCCATAGAAATGGCGGAACCGGATTAAGGGATATTAACGGAATAATCTGGAGGGGTTCCTCCCCTCCCCCTTTTCCAACACATGATCTTTCTTAAGGGTCAGGATAGATTTCCAGACACCATGAACATTACAATAACTGATACATCTGCTTGTAACATTTTTACTCCGCTTGTATTCCCTTTTTTTTTACTTGAGATTCACCACTTATCAAAGTCCGAAGGCCACTCGAGGATAAGGGCTAATGAAAGTATGGTGGTAGTGTAGTAATCGTAATGATGTAAATTGGATAAAATTTGATTATTTATGAGGACGGCTTAACAAGAACTTGCTGACATTGGATTTGAAGGTTACCATGTTGTATTCAACCGGGAAGCAGACCAGCAGAACAGTGTTCCAAAGGTGGACATTTCTGGGAAAGAAGCTTTGTACGTGAAATCTGCGTTTAGATTTAGGCACAGATAGAGAGTGGGGAAATTGACCTTTTGGCGTGGAATAAAGTGTAGCATCTGTTCTGTCCTAAATCAGTGAAGGAGAAATGATTTATGCAAATTTACTATAATCGATTAACAGATTGATTATAATTGACCTATGACAATGTTCAAAGCTAACTTTTTAAATGAATTCTTTTAAAGGTATGTTATGATTTTAGACGAGAAGAGAAGAAATATAGCCCGTTTGGGTCATCTGTTGAGTCCAGGTTAAATTGTTTTACTCAGGAGCAAGCCAAGCATGCGGAGTTCCCCTCCATCAAAAATTTACTTTACCATGACTAATGTTTGTGCAAAGTTTCAAAGAATTTCAAGGAGTGGTTATTGAGAAAAGTGTGAACAAATAAAGGACGAACGATTTGGGGGAAATTTTACCCCTATAATGCCCCCTAGGGGAGCAATCAGAGTTATCTTGGAAAATCTGTCCTGGCAAAAATTTACTTTCACCATGACTAATGTTTGTGTAAATTAAAAACAAGGCATAGTTATTGAAAAAAGTGCAAATGCACGAATGAACGAACTGGAGGCAATTTTTACCTCTATAATGGCTCCTGGGGAGCACCAAATAGAGTTATTCCGGACAATCCGTTCTGGCAAATATTTACTTTCACCATGACTAATGTTTGTGCAAAATTTCAAAAAAATTCAAGGAGTGGTTATTGACAAAAGTGCAAACAAACGAACGGATGAACAGGAGTGAATTACTAGGTCCAAATGCCTCCTTTGTCGGGGGATCAAAAAGTGAGTTTGGAAAAACAAAATAAACCAAATCTAAAATTAGTTTCTTTCTGTTCCTTATATAGATCTTTCTCTTCTCTCTCTTTTTCTCCTATCTCTCACTTCATTCTCTCTCTCTCTCTTTCTCTCTCTCTCTCTTTCTCTCTCTTTGACTCTTTTATTCCTCTCAAACTATGAGCTAAATAAATAGTATTATTGTATGTGGTCATATCCCAAACCGAATAATGTTTTAGCATGCATTTTGTGTGTTTAAAATATGTATCTAAAAAGACCTTAGGGAAACATCGATCCTCCAAAGGAGGAAGTTTCAAAGGAATATGAAATTCACAAGCGATCCCCAGATGCATGCATATCCCAATTAGGTGAGATGACGACGTTAGGTTTTTGCAACTTTTGCAGGGAGGTTTCAACGTCCTCCTACATACAGCGCCTGGAATTCCCAAGTTGGTAATCCATTTTAGTAATGACCAGGCTCTACGTTGCTTAACTTCGGTGATTTTGATGGGAATAGTATTTGAAAGTCAACATGATTATATACGGCATAATCACGTTGATTTTCAAATGCTATGCGTAGAGTTTCGTTTAACAGTGATGCAGAATTGACTGTTTTTTATTTTTTTTGGGGGGGGGTAAACTTTTCCGAGTAAAAATCAAATGATTTCTACCGAAAAAGTATTGAAAATCTGGTTGCATGTCGGGAAAAAGTTGTGAACACAAATAGAGAATTATTGATTAAACAATTTTTGGTTGTTATTTTACTTTTAAAAAATGTAGATTTCAAAAAACGGCAAGAAATTTTTTGCCAACCTAATATTTTGTCGAACTCGAGAATCTGCACGGAATTTCGAACAGAACCCTTTATTTAATCCACGGGGCAGCATGCTCTCATTTCGTCAGTCATTTCCGAAAAAATTCCTGCTATAACGGATAAAGTACTAGTTTAGTTTAGTTGCAAGTGACATTCTTCTAGAGATTTATGGTCAAATACATAATGTAAGCGATACTAAGAATACAATAGAAAATTACTTGGTACTTCTACTCGGTCCAGTCATGGCTGACATACAAGAGTATGCTACCCCTGTGCATTCAATAAGGGGTTCCATTCGAAATTCCTTGCAAATTTCTGAGTTTGACAGAAAGACCCCTCTCCCCGAGTTCAACAAGGTACATCTGAAGAAGGTCGGTAACATCGGCTGAAACGTTGTGAGAATAATGCAGAAGATGATAATAGTAGTTCGAATAATCCAATTAATAAAAACTAGCTGGCCGCCCAGCGTTGCCCAGTCGTACAATACGCTTAAACATGATATTTTAATTTATGCAGATTGCGTATGTATTATTATAGAATCAATCCTCTATTTGTTATTAGCCTGGGTGCCCGGCGTTGCCCGGGTGTTTGGAGGTGTGTGTTGAGCAAAAAAAAAAAAATGTGGTAGTAAGCAGGCAGGCTGTACCACGAAGGAGGAAAAGAAACCGGAAGTGACGTAGGTTAGACAATCGAAAATAGGCAATGACTTTCGAAAATGTGGGTGAAAAAAAAAGCGACCTCTCCCTATAGAAAAATGCCCAGTTGAGAGTGAAGAAATTAATGTTTTTGACCAATTTTTCGATATTTGTCGTCCGGAAGTTCGAGGTTTAAAACAATACTGATTTCATCACGTTTTAGGCAGACATGCATACATACATACATGCATTTAAACAGATTTTTGCTCTTTATATTATAGACTAGCGGGGGGGGTACCCGGCGTTGCCCGGGTTTTTCGAGGTGTGTGTGCTCGGGCGGGGGGTGTTAATCAAAACATAAGAATAAGCGAAGTAAATATATCGAAAAAAAACACAAAAAAAAAACAAACGTAAGGCAAACGAACGATGTTAAATGTAAAAATGAAAAAGACAAAAAAAGAAAATGCGAAACAGAAAAACGAACGTTAAAACTTCGTTAAAAAATCTGAAAAATACCCCCCCCCCAAAAAAAAGAACACGTGAAAAATGGCTTAAATAACCCTGTTTCAATATTAAAATTTTAAAAATCGAAAAAAAAAGAAGACATCTCACACCACGATTCGAACCCAAAAAAAATTTAGATAATGAGGCCACGCTCTAAGCAAATGAGCTAAGACGACGTTGACAAAATTGTGTCGGTTTTTCAAATATTTAAAGTAAATCATGTTCCGACGTCGTATGACGCATGCGTAGAAGCGAACTTGTTATGAGAGGACGGTTTTTGCTGACCCCTCCATGTAGATAACTGATGATTTTAGGGTGAAAAAAATTAATGTTTTTGGCTAATTTTTCGATATTTGTCGGGCGAAGGTTGGAAGTTTAAAATGATACCGATCTTGTGAATATCCGTGACCCGTGTCAAATGTTTTTGCGAGACATACAAACACACATACAAATATACAAACATATATACATACATACATACATACATACATACATACAAACACACATTTTCGCTTTTATATATATAGATTATATATTACGAGGAATAATTTCCTAGGTGGATGAATTCGCAAATAATAATAATAATAATAATAATAATAATAATAATAAAAATAATAATAATAATAATAATAATAATAATAATAAAATAATAATAATAAAATAATAATAATAATAATAAAATAATAATAATAATAATAAAATAATAATAATAAAATAATAATAATAATAATAATAAAAATAATAATAATAAAAATACTACTAATAATAATAAAAATAATAATAATAATAATAATAATAATAAAATAATAATAATAAAATAATAATAATAATAATAATAAAATAATAATAATAAAATAATAATAATAATAATAATAATAAAAATAATAATAATAAAAATACTACTAATAATAATAAAAATAATAATAACAACAACAACAACAATAATAATAATAATAATAATAATAATTATAATAATAATAAAAATAATAATAATAATAATAATAATAATAATAACAATAATAATAATAACAATAATAATAATAATAATAATTACAACAACAATAATAATAATAATAATAATAAAATAATAATAATAAAATAATAATAATAATAATAATAATAATAATAAAATAATAATAATAAAATAATAATAATAATAATAATAATAATAATAATAATAATAATAATAATAATAATGATCATGTCGTTCATCAAATAGCGTCTATGTTTGTTTACAATATGACATCATCTGATATTTGGGTTTGACGATGAATGCCCTGGAAAGTCACTTCTGATGAAGGTTTAGTTTTAAAATATGCAAACAAATAAATGATTTGTGGTGATTTTAAATGGTAACTCTACTTTCATCGTAAATTGAACTCATTGATAAAATAAAATTAAAATCAAATGGTAAGGTACAGTCGGGCTTGAACAGGGGATCATTCGATTTGTAGTCGAAAGCTCTAGCACTAAGCTAATGCTCTATCACTTAGCTATATCTTCAGATTATAATAAATGTGTTTTTTTTTTTAGAAGAAATGATTTGCTAAAATTTTATTATCTCCCTTGGCCGGTGTAACGTAAAATATTTCCCTGTAAAAATTATCCTTTTTTTTTATCTATAAGAAAGAAAAGCTATTTTTAAGATCGGATTTTTTTTCGTTTTCAATACTTATCGGATGAATTTCTGTATAAAATATATCTAAGAACACTGCCAGACATATAAATTAAATTTGTGTGAAATTTGCAAAAGATAAGCTCATCCGTTTCGGAACCTATGAGGAACTCTCTCTCTCTCACACACACAAAATGACTTTTATATAATAGTAGAGATTATCAATCCTCATCTCAAAGATTCAGAAACAGAAAACTTTGTAGTTGCCATGAATCTCGTGTCTGCCCCGATCCGGAGTGGGGATAGCTGTCAGAGTCTGATTTAAATACAATCTCGTATTATTTGGATTCTTCAAACTACAAGTCTCTTCTTGAATGTCATTTTCACGTTTCGGTCTATGTAACCTTCGACCTTCTTCAGGTTATCTTTTCAAACTCGAGAATGTTTCTGTCGAACTTGGCAATCTTGACAGAATTTTGAACGGAACTCTTTATTTACTCCATCGGGGTAGAATGCTCTTGTTTCGTCAGCCATGATTGAATAGAGATCCAAAGTCATTCGCAATTGTAAAGGGTTCTGTTTGAAATTCCGTCCAGATTACCAAATTCGACAGAAACGTGTCTGAGTTCGGCAAAATACACCTGAAGAAGGTCGGAGGTTACATCGATCAAAACGTTGTGAAAATGACACTTGAGATGAGAACAGTAATCCGATGAATCCAAATAATACAAATAACCAATCTTCACCTAAAAGAATCCAGAAACATAAATACAATCTGTTCTGGTGCGTGCATGCATTTATGTTGTGAATAATTAGTGGGAAGTTGTGATGCCAAAGTGGATGCCGATCAAGTGATGAGGGCTCTAATTGGGGAGATTAAAAGAATGGGTAGTTACCCAATAGTTGCTATTATTCACAAGTCCAATCTACCCCTCAGTTGTTGTATATTTAAGAAGTGAACATATGGGTTAAATAGAATCCATCCGTGGTAGACATAAATCGAAAACTTAAACTTATTAAAACAACAAGAATATTTGCAGATATGAAGAACTTTTTTTTTTCATTTGATGAGGGGGAGTAACCACTTATCAAGACCAGGAGATCACTCTAGAATAAGGGTTAAGTGTTAGATAAATAGTTAGGCTGAAGCATAAAAACTTTTACCTATATGACTGGAATCGATTATATTAGTATTGGGATGTTCAATTGGATTTGAAAAGCTTGTAAGTTTTTCCGGTATAGGAATTGGAAAAATTTCTGTCTATTTTCCTCTGTCAAAAAACAGTTTCCTTTTATTGTGTTTTGTTGTTGTTGTTGTTGTTGACTTTGCTTTTGTTTAAAACTAGCAGGCCACCCAGCATTGCCCGGTTGTAAAATATCCTTAAATATTATATTTTGATTAATGCAGATTTCGTATTTATTATTATACTAGCGGGGGGTACCCGGCGTTGCCCGGGTGTTTCGAGGTGTGTGTGCTCGGGCGGGGGGGGGTAATCAAAACATAAGAATAAGCGAAGTAAATATTTTTAAAAAACACACAAAAAAACTAACGTAAGGCAAACGAACGATGTTAAATGTAAAAATGGAAAACACACAAAAAACAAATGCGAAACAGAAAAACGAAGTTAAAGACATCTCACACCACGATTCGAACCCAAAACCTTTAGATAATGAGGCCACACTCTAAGCAAATGAGCTAAGATGACGTCGACGAAATTGTGTCTGCATTTTTAATATTTAAAGTAAATCATGTTCTGACATCGTATGACGTATGCGTAGAAACGAACTTGTCATGAGAGGACGGTTTTTGCTGACCCCTCTCTGTAGAAAATGATGATTTTAGGGTGAAGAAATGAATGTTTTTGGCCAATTTTTCGACATTTGTTGGGCGAAGGGTGGAAGTTTAAAATGATACCGATCTTGTGAAAATCCGTGATCCGTGTCGAAAGTTTTTGCATGACATACAAACACACATACATACATACAAACATACATACACACATTTTCGCTTTTATATATATAGATTATATTGGACCCAATATATAGTATTGATTTAAAAAGTTTAAAAAAAAAGACTCATGCGCCACCACAAACAATCGAAACCAAAACGTTTAGCTTAGGATTTACTTTTTCCTTTGACATTAATGCCTAACCTATGAAGACATGTTTGCTGCAAGGCTAAAAATTAAAACATGAACCAATAGCTATTACGTTACGCATGCGTATTCGTAATGTCGTCGTTCAACATTCACCTGGCAAATTCCAATTATTTAATTTTCACACTTTTGCACCGATTTTCCCCGGCTAAACCTTAAATATAAAGTTTTTTTATGGGTTCGAATACTCTATATATGAAGACCAAAAGCTGAGAGAGGAGCTTGGTAGGCAAAATTTTTAAACAAATATATATAAACGTACATAAATATATATATAGAAATAGTTTTGTGTTTACGATAACCTTTTTATGCAAATATTATGCAAGTATAAATCATGTAGAATGTCAGCATGAATATAATTACACATAATAGTAAACTAAAGATGATCATTCCATAAGAAAATCAAAAAAGCTAATAGGGAATTTGTTGCACTATTTTGGGCTTATAATGGGGTAGTTATTTAATTGCCGCCCACATCGGCAATATTTGGCACAAGGCCTGGAAAGTGGGAACCAAGCAGGCTCCCCTAAAGGAAGGGCACTCCTGCTATTTTAAAAATTGCCTGAGTAACCCCGTCGGCATTCCCCGGTCGGGGCGCCTCAGGCAGCAAGCAATAAACTTGCCCCACTGGAAAGCCCGGTGGTAAGGCCTGGGAGGGTGACCTCCTAGGTATTACCCAGGCGGTGTACCTCAGTCCAACAGGTGCTGGGCCGGTTCCCGGCCCCTCACCTGTTGGACTGAGTGTCAAGTGACGAATCCTTGACTGGTACTACCCTGTCTCCCTGCAGTCGAAGCCGCTAGGAGACATCCCATCACAACAGAGTGATAATGGGGTATGATCCCACACAGTCGGACGATTCTATTTATAAACGATGCTGCTAAGAACTGACGAATCAAATTAATTCACGTTCTGCTACCAACCAATCAGAAACCAGAATTGCTTCATAAATATTAAACCTTTTCTGGAGCAATTTCACATGTTCTTTTCCCGGGTTTCGACACGGTAAGAATATTTTGTTCTGTGGAACTGTCTTCTACAAACAAGTCACCTCCCAGGACTTGTGTGTAACAGCGAACCATCTGAAACTGTTCTGAAAGTCAAAATGGCTTACACTTCTAGAGAATTAATTAAAATGAATATGCAAATTAGCTAGATCTTTTGTACATGAATGCAATTCTAAGACTCATATATAACAAAATTGTATGGAGGGAGGGTATTTGCTCATGACACCACACTCTATAGAAGGCATGAGGAAAAAACGAATGAACCGTAGAGGAAGATCTCCAGTCTGTAATGGAATGGGGACAAAAATGGATGGTGACATTCAATGCTGCCAAGACTAAGCTTGTTTCCTTTAATAATTCCAAGAAATCTTCTCAACCATAAATAGCTATGGCTAATGATACATTATTGAAAGTACTTCGTTCAAACTGCTCGTCTTAAAAGTCACAGGGAACACGAGTTGGAACAAATACATCGAGGGCATTGTTGCGCCGACTGCAAGGAAGGTGGGTTCTCTCTACCTTGCTAAAAAGCTACTTATGTCTAAAAACATCATGTACCGCTACAAAGCCACTATTTGGCCATGTATGAAGTATTGTTGTCACATTTGGGCTGATGCATCTGCTACTAGTCTCTCACTCCTGGACAGGGTTCAGAAGAGAGTTGTCAACCTAATAGATCCCGAACTGTCAGTTAGGCTTCGGCCACTGTCCCATCAGCAAAATGGTGCATCCCTCTGCCCGTTTTACACATATTTTAATAGTATACGCTCTGACGAACTACAAGCCCTTGTAACCCCTCGACATAAATACCCTTGGCAAACCCAACGAGCAGCAAAATCCCACCCTTACACAGTAGAGATCCTCAGATGCTGGAAAGCCTTCTACTCTAACAGTTTCTTCCCCAGAACAGTTAGACTTTAGAATTCCCCTCCAGGTTCCTGCTTCCCCAACTGCACTGACATGCAGAAGTTCCAGTGTAATGTAAACAGACATCTTGCTGCTCAACTCCCTACATTTATGTTTCAGATAGTAGCCCCTACATAAAACTGGCACCGTGCCTTGTTTGGGACGAAAATGCAATAAAAAAAATAAAAGAAATAGAAAAAAGGGTTTTTAATATGAATATCAATACACACACACACACACAAAAAAAAATTGTAGGAATCTAAATCTGATTTTTAATTATAATTAATAATAAATATTTGTTGATTTTTAGCCCATCAATAAAACTAACATCTATAGGTTAACCCACAAAAATGTATTTTTTTACGTTTGCAAAAATATATTCACATATTACATGGGGTTTTACGATAATCTAAAAATAAATAGATAAATATAGGTTGGAAGTTACATCGGCCGAAACGTTGTGAAAATAACATTCAAGATGAGAACAGTAGTTCGAATAATCTAAATAATACAAGAAATATACATGTAGAAAGAGGTTACAACGGCCGAAACGTTGGGAAAATAACACTTAAGAAATAAAAAACAGTAGTTCGAATAATCCGAACAGTGCAAAGTTTGGTTTGATGGATACATAGAGTAAAGAGCGAATCATCTCATCTCAAAACAAAGCAGTTCTTGCAGACAATACATCGCCATTGAGACCAACACTTAACTCCCTTTGTTATCGAATTCTTAGCAGTGAGTTCTGACCAATAAGAGTAATGCTCTGCTGGTTAGAAATGGTAAAAGTTCCCGCATTCATAACTCTTGCAATCACACTCGCACCTGCTCCATCGTGTTTTGCTTTTTGTCTGAGTCACAACGGCAAGATTTTATTCATTTAAAATATTCGGTCAATGTAATAAAACGAAAATTAGACAAACGATTTTCATAACTGATAATATTTAAGTGTTTTCAAAGATGTACTCTAACTTCTTTTTTAACGTGATTTTATTCATTTTTAATAAAGCTGTCAATTTAATTGATCGATTACCAGATATAAACATGGAGGACTTCTTTATTTATGTTCTTTATTTATTTCCTTTATTGCTTTATTTAAACAATTTCTTTGAAACCGTAATCTGAAAATATTCTCAGAATGGAATTGAAGCAGTATTACAACAAAATATACGTTTTAGAGAATTAAAGTAAAACAGAATCCATATAATATTTTGCTCGTTGCTTTTCTTGGTCTCTACGTGACACACACACACACACACACACACACACACACATATATAATTATTTACTATAATAATTATTAAATACCTACAGACACTAGTGTTTCATCCTTTTGAGAATCATCAGTGCAGGGTGTCACGTTTAACACCAGTCGATAGATTCGAACCCAGCAACAGAAGCCATCCCTGAATTCATTAGCATGGCCTAATCCATTCGGTTACCGTTAACCGCGAGAAATGCTGTTGAATTTAAACATTTATTTTTAAATGCTTTTTAACGTCAGTCAGAGTGATCTAATTATTATATGATGATCTGCACATAAAAGCTAAATTGATCGACTTTTTAATTCAACTGAAAGTGCTCAACGATAAGAAACGGGTTTCTTAAAGGGGCTGACATAATTATTTTTATATTATATATATATATATATATATATATATATATATATGTATATATATATATATATATATATATATATAGTATAATAATTTTCCAAGTTCCAAATATCAAGTTTTCTCAGTTGGTCATTTATTACTTTTCAAAAGGTATCCATTACAATATTGTTTCATATTGCAACGAATAAGTCTGCAAAATTATGTTATTGCTGCATATTTAGTCACGTACTCTTCAGATGTTCACCTTAAAAAACTTATAAAAACACCATTTCGGACAACTTACATGGTTGTCCAAAATGGTGTTTTTATTATCTTAATCTTCTTTCTTGAATCTTCCTCGGTTGCTCCATAGATGCTTCCATCGGACCACAGAGACAACTCCTGTCAATTGACTAACTTAGTGGTTAACTAACTACACAACTCATCTATTCGACTTCCAGTTACAGACTATCTCCTCATTCTGATTTCTACAGACTTATGTTAGCCATGTTTGTCATGAAAGCCACATCGTTGTTTACTAAACCAAATTCCAAACTAATTTTGTTTATGCTTTTTCTCTATTCATAATATCTTTCCTTGAGCCAAAATTCCCTAGTTAAATATTTAACATAAATATTTTAACTAAATTCCTTTTTAAAACATTTCCTGAATATCTTTTCAACCTAAATAATTTAATAACTAATCATAATAACCGTTCTGACATTTGGCATTGTCTGCCACAACATAACACAGATACTACGCTATGATCACAATATAACACTACAAATCCTGCCAGTTTATATATATATTTTTTAATGTTTTGCTTTAATTTTTGATGACAGAAGAGAAATATGAAAACTGATTGAAGTCAGCTTAGAAATATAAGAAACTAGATTTTATACAGATGGTATAAAATGTTAATTTAAATGAAGCAAGGTCAATCAGCGTTTATTTCCCTCAGGTTTTTTAAACACACAAAATACAAGCTAAAACGTTATTCGGTTTTGGTATGTAACCACATTTAGTAATAATGTTTAGTCTATAATTTGATAGAAATGAGAGAGAGAGAGAGAGAGAGAGAGAGAGAGAGAGAGAGAGAGGGTTGATTGATAGGAGAAAGAAAAGGGGAAAAAGGGTCTATACAAGAAATAGAAAGAAACTAATTTTGGATTCGGATTTTTTTTTTTTTACTTTCAAAACTCATTTTTCCTGATTAAAACAATTTAACCTGAACTCAATGGAGGATTTGACAGAGTACAAAACCAAATTTGAAATCTAGTGGGCAATGCCCTTTCCTCCTCACTTCTTTCTCACAGAAGAGGTGTTATTAGTCTTTCTCTACTCTACCGGTATTTTCATAGCAGGTGCTCGACTGAGCATGTTTATTGTCATTTTTAATGTCTTGCTATGATTTTTGATGTAAGAAGAAAAATATGGAAACCGATTTAAGTTAGCTTAGAAAAGTAGTGAACACAATTTTACACAGGTTGTATAAAAATGTTATCATAATTTTAATAAAGCCGGATCAATCAACGTTTGTTTCCCTAAGGTATTTTAGATATATATTTTAAAAGCACAAAATACATGCTAGAGCATTACTTGGCTTTGGTATATATCCACAGACAGTAAGACTATTTAGCTCATAGTTGAGAGAGATCTATATAAGGAGCAGAAAGACTAATTATGGATTCGATTTTTTTGTCTTTCCAAAGACACTTTATCCTGAGTAAAACCATTTAGCGGATGACTCAACGGGCCATATCCCTTCTTTTCTCGTCTAAAATTGGTAACATACCTTTAAAAGAATTAATTTAAAAAAGTTAACATCGAACGTGAATTTTCACAGACAAATGTTAACCCGTCAATCATAGTAAAATTACATAAATGAACGTCTATTTACCTAAGGCTTTCTCTCCTACATACTTCAATAATACAAAGTAAATGCTAAAATATGCAGTCATTTTTTTTTCAGACAAAGAGTGACTCGCTTAATAAACAGATTTACATGTGGAAGGTTGCCTGATAATTTTTAACTAACCTTTTCGCTCAGTGTTCGCCTTAACATGTTTCACAAGACATGATCTGCAATGGATTTTGCATAATGTAACAGAGCAACAACAGCCAATATATGCAAATGACTGAGCCGTGTACGAGGTGACGTCACAGCGAAGAAGAAAGAAAAGAAAAAGATTATACAAAATAACGTGGCCAAGGACAGAAATAGATGTATCACACACGAGGCCTGAGAGCAACAGGAAAAGACATGTCCTAAACATGGTCAGACAAAGACAGAGTACCACGTGTTTGATGCAGTAGAGTCTTGTTAAGCACATTGAAGTATGAGAGGACTTTTGAACAAGAGACAAGGCATTATTCTGGAAGTACCTGTAAATAAATGTCTGTTGTTTAAACTGCAAAAAGTGAGTTGAATTCTTTCTTTGTCTTTGTTTCCTTGCAATTATCTACATACAACGTGTTGGTCCCGAGTGTGGACATGTAAGGACTATGTTACAACAATGATCACATTCTGATCAGATGGATGTGCGGTTATAGAAAGAAAAAAATAAGATTGCATCAGAATAATTAAAATCTTGGGTGCTTGTGCAGTTTAAGAACCATGCTATTTTTTAAAGATATTATTTTCTTAGTTAAATTCGATTTTTACGGTATCTTTTCTTTATTAAATTGTTAGGCAAAAGTACAGCATAATTAAAAAGCTCCCTCTCTCCATGCTAAGAATAGCTTTCTAAATAACATTATTACTTTAGCATAGTCTGAAACAAAAAAATTATTAAAACACTTCCTCCTCTGTGGTACTGTGTTCTGCAGTCAAACAGTTCTGGGAGAAAACTCTGCTCATAGAATTTTTATTTAGTTTTAGGTGCTGATAGAGAGCAAGAGAAATGGCTGAGAGTTGTTCAAATCTTTCAACAGGTAATAATTATCGCTTCTTACACTGATGATTGCGTAAGCATGAAATATTAGTGTCTGTACGTAAAAATGATTAATATTTGCTTATGAAAAAAATATTATATACTAGCAGGACCTGTGCAAATTTCACAAAATAAGAAACATATTTAATCAACAAATATGTTTTGATAAATCTGTACAAAAATTTGACGGCCCTGTCGGTAGGGCATTAGAATACGCCGACTGCCCCCCCCCTGCAGAGGGTAAAAGTCCCTCAATGGGGGTCGTGGATATGACCTTAAACTATATCCAGTGGTGAGGGCCTCAGCTTGTGGGCTTTGGGGAGTGTGGAGCCACCCTTTAATTACCATTGCTCCCAGGTCCACTCTGACCCGGAGTGGTAGTACCTGTTAGGGTCCCAACTATGAGTTGAATAGAAACCGACGTGAAAACAACAAATATATTCTATTAAAAAAAAAATTTTCTTCAAAATCTTTGGATTCGGCATTAAATAACCCGAAAAGGGTTGATATGCCATAAAACAAAAACAACCAACCAACCAACCAACGAAAAGTTGATATTGGCAAGATTACAGATGCCTTAAAGACTTGGTATCTTAAATGTTTCAACTTCATGATACAAGTCAGACAGAGAAAGATTCTGTTTGAATAAGTAACAAGCTATATAAATATATACCTTTCTGATAACTGTTCCTCGATTTAGGAACAAAGTGTAGTATCTATTCTGATTCTACACTTAGCCTATTCTGTCCTAGATCAAGAAAGCAGAATTCCTGCTAGATTGAAGAAATTATTTTTGTTCCAATCCAGAGTGCCCCTTTTGAGGAGATGGAATTCTCTACATTAAAAACCGATTTTGTATTACACTTTGCTCTCGTTTAGAGACAAGTAAATAGGAGCTGGATGCTGCTTGAACCGAATTGCATGAATAATATGAGACATTGTCTGGTGTTGCTCATCCTGAACACGGCACCCCAATTAGCAAAACAAGATAAAAATAAATACATGACAATATAGCAATTAAAGTTGTACTTACAGAATTGTCTGCGGCGTTGATGTTTCCTGAAGTCGAGTCTGAATCAATAAAAAACAAACGATAAAATTTAAACAAATGTTCAAAATACAAATTAAATGAAAGAGGCGAAATAATGAACCTAAGAGAAATGAAACTAAAAAAATCTTACAAATTATAACCTTAAAAATATGCAAGATATTGTTGTTCTTATATGTTTTACCCAACCCATAACACATATCTATGCTAGTCGATCTGGTTTAAAAGCTGTACCAATACAAAACAATTATTTAATCAAAAATTATCGCAAAAAATATCATCAAACGAAAGCAACAAAAAGGAAATAAACAAAACAAAAAATTCCGAAACACCCGACAAAATTATTGAAACAAACCCCCCCCCAAAATTATTGAAACAAAAACCCCCCCAAAATTATTGAAACAAAAACCCTCAAAAAATTATTGAAACAAAAACCCTAAAAAATTATTGAAACAAAAACGCTAAAAAATTATTGAAACAAAAAACCCCCCAAAATTATTGAAACAAAAACCCTCAAAAAATTATTGAAACAAACCCCCCCCCCCCAAATTATTGAAACAAAAACCCTCAAAAAATTATTGAAACAAAAACCCTAAAAAATTATTGAAACAAAAACCCTCAAAAAATTATTGAAACAAAAACCCTCAAAAAATTATTGAAACAAAAACCCCTCCAAAATTATTGACACAAAAACCCCCCCAAAATTATTGAAACAAAAACCCTAAAAAATTATTGAAACAAAAACACTCAAAAAATTATTGAAACAAAAACCTAAAAAATTATTGAAACAAAAACCTCCAAAAATTATTGAAACAAAACCCTAAAAAATTATTGAAACAAAAACCCTAAAAAATTATTGAAACAAAAACCCTCAAAAAATTATTGAAACAAAAACCCTCAAAAAATTATTGAAACAAAAACCCTCAAAAAATTATTGAAACAAAAACCCCAAAAAATTATTGAAACAAAAACCCTAAAAAATTATTGAAACAAAAAACCCCCCAAAATTATTGAAACAAAAACTCTAAAAAATTATTGAAACAAAAACCCTCAAAAAATTATTGAAACAAAATCCCCCAAAAATTATCGAAACAAAAACCCTAAAAAATTATTGAAACAAAAACCCTCAAAAATTTATTGAAACAAAAACCCTCAAAAAATTATTGAAACAAAAACCAAAAAAATTATTGAAACAAAATCCCAAAAATTATTGAAACAAAACCCCTAAAAGATTAATGAAACAAAAACCCTCAAAAAATTATTGAAACAAAAACCCCAAAAAATTATTGAAACAAAAACCCCAAAAAATTATTGAAACAAAAACCCTCCAAAAATTATTGAAACAAAAACCCTCAAAAAATTATTGAAACAAAAACCCTCAAAAAATTATTGAAACAAAAACCCTCAAAAAATTATTGAAACAAAAACCCTAAAAAATTATTGAAGCAAAAACCCCAAAAAATTATTGAAACAAAACCCTAAAAAATTATTGAAACAAAAACCCTCAAAAAATTATTGAAACAAAAACGCTAAAAAAATTTTTAAACAAAAAACCCCCCAAAATCATTGAAACAAAAACCTCCAAAAATTATTGAAACAACCCCCCCCAAATTATTGAAACAAAAACCCTCAAAAAATTATTGAAACAAAAACCCTAAAAAATTATTGAAACAAAACCCCTCAAAAAATTATTGAAACAAAAACCCTAAAAAATTATTGACACAAAACCCCCCCAAAATTATTGAAACAAAAACCCTAAAAAATTATCGAAACAAAAACCCTAAAAAATTATTGAAACAAAAACCCTCAAAAAATTATTGAAACAAAAACCCTCAAAAAATTATTGAAACAAAAACCAAAAAAATCATTGAAACAAAATCCCAAAAAATTATTGAAACAAAAACCCTAAAAAATTAATGAAACAAAAACCCTCAAAAAATTATTGAAACAAAAACCCCAAAAAATCATTGAAACAAAAACCCCAAAAAATTATTGAAACAAAAACCCTAGAAAAATTATTGAAACAAAAACCCTCAAAAAATTATTGAAACAAAATCCCCCAAAAATTATCGAAACAAAAACCCTAAAAAATTATTGAAACATAAACCCTCAAAAAATTATTGAAACAAAAACACTCAAAAAATTATTGAAACAAAAACGCTAAAAAATTTTTTAAACAAAAAACCCCCAAAATAATTGAAACAAAAACCTCCAAAAATTATTGAAACAACCCCCCCCAAATTATTGAAACAAAAACCCTCAAAAAATTATTGAAACAAAAACCCTAAAAAATTATTGAAACAAAACCCCTCAAAAAATTATTGAAACAAAAACCCTAAAAAATTATTGACACAAAACCCCCCCAAAATTATTGAAACAAAAACCCTAAAAAATTATTGAAACAAAAACACTCAAAAAATTATTGAAACAAAAACCCAAAAAAATTATTGAAACAAAAACCTCCAAAAATTATTGAAACAAAACCCTAAAAAATTATTGAAACAAAAACCCTAAAAAATTATTGAAACAAAAACCCCAAAAAATTATTGAAACAAAAACCCTCAAAAAATTATTGAAACAAAAACCCTCAAAAAATTATTGAAACAAAAACCCAAAAAAATTATTGAAACAACCCCCCCCAAATTATTGAAACAAAACCCATCAAAAAATTATTGAAACAAAAAACCAAAAAAATTATTGAAACAAAAACCCTCAAAAAATTATTGAAACAAAAACCAAAAAAATCATTGAAACAAAATCCCAAAAAATTATTGAAACAAAAACCCTAAAAAATTAATGAAACAAAAACCCTCAAAAAATTATTGAAACAAAAACCCTCAAAAAATTATTGAAACAAAAACCCCAAAAAATTATTGAAACAAAAACCCCAAAAAATTATTGAAACAAAAACCCTCCAAAAATTATTGAAACAAAAACCCTCAAAAAATTATTGAAACAAAAACCCTCAAAAAATTATTGAAACAAAAACCCTCAAAAAATTATTGAAACAAAAACCCTAAAAAATTATTGAAACAAAAACCCCAAAAAATTATTGAAACAAAACCCTAAAAAATTATTGAAACAAAAACCCTCAAAAAATTATTGAAACAAAAACCCTCAAAAAATTATTGAAACAAAAACCCTCAAAAAATTATTGAAACAAAAACCCTAAAAAATTATTGAAACAAAAACCCTAAAAAATTATTGAAACAAAAACCCTCAAAAAATTATTGAAACAAAAACGCTAAAAAATTTTTTAAACAAAAAACCCCCCAAAATAATTGAAACAAAAACCTCCAAAAATTATTGAAACAACCCCCCCCCCAAATTATTGAAACAAAAACCCTCAAAAAATTATTGAAACAAAAACCCTAAAAAATTATTGAAACAAAACCCCTCAAAAAATTATTGAAACAAAAACCCTAAAAAATTATTGACACAAAACCCCCCCAAAATTATTGAAACAAAAACCCTAAAAAATTATTGAAACAAAAACACTCAAAAAATTATTGAAACAAAAACCCAAAAAAATTATTGAAACAAAAACCTCCAAAAATTATTGAAACAAAACCCTAAAAAATTATTGAAACAAAAACCCTAAAAAATTATTGAAACAAAAACCCCAAAAAATTATTGAAACAAAAACCCTCAAAAAATTATTGAAACAAAAACCCTCAAAAAATTATTGAAACAAAAACCCAAAAAAATTATTGAAACAAAACCCCTAAAAAATTATTGAAACAAAACCCATCAAAAAATTATTGAAACAAAAAACCAAAAAAATTATTGAAACAAAAACCCTCAAAAAATTATTGAAACAAAATCCCCCAAAAATTATCGAAACAAAAACCCTAAAAAATTATTGAAACAAAAACCCTCAAAAAATTATTGAAACAAAAACCCCAAAAAATTATTGAAACAAAAACCCTAAAAAATTATTGAAACAAAAAACCCCCCAAAATTATTGAAACAAAAACTCTAAAAAATTATTGAAACAAAAACCCTCAAAAAATTATTGAAACAAAATCCCCCAAAAATTATCGAAACAAAAACCCTAAAAAATTATTGAAACAAAAACCCTCAAAAAATTATTGAAACAAAAACCCTCAATAAATTATTGAAACAAAAACCAAAAAAATTATTGAAACAAAATCCCAAAAATTATTGAAACAAAACCCCTAAAAGATTAATGAAACAAAAACCCTCAAAAAATTATTGAAACAAAAACCCCAAAAAATTATTGAAACAAAAACCCCAAAAAATTATTGAAACAAAAACCCTCCAAAAATTATTGAAACAAAAACCCTCAAAAAATTATTGAAACAAAAACCCTCAAAAAATTATTGAAACAAAAACCCTCAAAAAATTATTGAAACAAAAACCCTAAAAAATTATTGAAGCAAAAACCCCAAAAAATTATTGAAACAAAACCCTAAAAAATTATTGAAACAAAAACCCTCAAAAAATTATTGAAACAAAAACGCTAAAAAAATTTTTAAACAAAAAACCCCCCAAAATCATTGAAACAAAAACCTCCAAAAATTATTGAAACAACCCCCCCAAATTATTGAAACAAAAACCCTCAAAAAATTATTGAAACAAAAACCCTAAAAAATTATTGAAACAAAACCCCTCAAAAAATTATTGAAACAAAAACCCTAAAAAATTATTGACACAAAACCCCCCCAAAATTATTGAAACAAAAACCCTAAAAAATTATCGAAACAAAAACCCTAAAAAATTATTGAAACAAAAACCCTCAAAAAATTATTGAAACAAAAACCCTCAAAAAATTATTGAAACAAAAACCAAAAAAATCATTGAAACAAAATCCCAAAAAATTATTGAAACAAAAACCCTAAAAAATTAATGAAACAAAAACCCTCAAAAAATTATTGAAACAAAAACCCCAAAAAATCATTGAAACAAAAACCCCAAAAAATTATTGAAACAAAAACCCTAGAAAAATTATTGAAACAAAAACCCTCAAAAAATTATTGAAACAAAATCCCCCAAAAATTATCGAAACAAAAACCCTAAAAAATTATTGAAACATAAACCCTCAAAAAATTATTGAAACAAAAACCCTCAAAAAATTATTGAAACAAAAACGCTAAAAAATTTTTTAAACAAAAAACCCCCCAAAATAATTGAAACAAAAACCTCCAAAAATTATTGAAACAACCCCCCCCAAATTATTGAAACAAAAACCCTCAAAAAATTATTGAAACAAAAACCCTAAAAAATTATTGAAACAAAACCCCTCAAAAAATTATTGAAACAAAAACCCTAAAAAATTATTGACACAAAACCCCCCCAAAATTATTAAAACAAAAACCCTAAAAAATTATTGAAACAAAAACACTCAAAAAATTATTGAAACAAAAACCCAAAAAAATTATTGAAACAAAAACCTCCAAAAATTATTGAAACAAAACCCTAAAAAATTATTGAAACAAAAACCCTAAAAAATTATTGAAACAAAAACCCCAAAAAATTATTGAAACAAAAACCCTCAAAAAATTATTGAAACAAAAACCCTCAAAAAATTATTGAAACAAAAACCCAAAAAAATTATTGAAACAACCCCCCCCAAATTATTGAAACAAAACCCATCAAAAAATTATTGAAACAAAAAACCAAAAAAATTATTGAAACAAAAACCCTCAAAAAATTATTGAAACAAAAACCAAAAAAATCATTGAAACAAAATCCCAAAAAATTATTGAAACAAAAACCCTAAAAAATTAATGAAACAAAAACCCTCAAAAAATTATTGAAACAAAAACCCTCAAAAAATTATTGAAACAAAAACCCCAAAAAATTATTGAAACAAAAACCCCAAAAAATTATTGAAACAAAAACCCTCCAAAAATTATTGAAACAAAAACCCTCAAAAAATTATTGAAACAAAAACCCTCAAAAAATTATTGAAACAAAAACCCTCAAAAAATTATTGAAACAAAAACCCTAAAAAATTATTGAAACAAAAACCCCAAAAAATTATTGAAACAAAACCCTAAAAAATTATTGAAACAAAAACCCTCAAAAAATTATTGAAACAAAAACCCTCAAAAAATTATTGAAACAAAAACCCTCAAAAAATTATTGAAACAAAAACCCTAAAAAATTATTGAAACAAAAACCCTAAAAAATTATTGAAACAAAAACCCTCAAAAAATTATTGAAACAAAAACGCTAAAAAATTTTTTAAACAAAAAACCCCCCAAAATAATTGAAACAAAAACCTCCAAAAATTATTGAAACAACCCCCCCCAAATTATTGAAACAAAAACCCTCAAAAAATTATTGAAACAAAAACCCTAAAAAATTATTGAAACAAAACCCCTCAAAAAATTATTGAAACAAAAACCCTAAAAAATTATTGACACAAAACCCCCCCAAAATTATTGAAACAAAAACCCTAAAAAATTATTGAAACAAAAACACTCAAAAAATTATTGAAACAAAAACCCAAAAAAATTATTGAAACAAAAACCTCCAAAAATTATTGAAACAAAACCCTAAAAAATTATTGAAACAAAAACCCTAAAAAATTATTGAAACAAAAACCCCAAAAAATTATTGAAACAAAAACCCTCAAAAAATTATTGAAACAAAAACCCTCAAAAAATTATTGAAACAAAAACCCAAAAAAATTATTGAAACAAAACCCCTAAAAAATTATTGAAACAAAACCCATCAAAAAATTATTGAAACAAAAAACCAAAAAAATTATTGAAACAAAAACCCTCAAAAAATTATTGAAACAAAATCCCCCAAAAATTATCGAAACAAAAACCCTAAAAAATTATTGAAACAAAAACCCTCAAAAAATTATTGAAACAAAAACCCTCAAAAAATTATTGAAACAAAAACCAAAAAAATCATTGAAACAAAATCCCAAAAAATTATTGAAACAAAAACCCTAAAAAATTAATGAAACAAAAACCCTCAAAAAATTATTGAAACAAAAACCCCAAAAAATCATTGAAACAAAAACCCCAAAAAATTATTGAAACAAAAACCCTAGAAAAATTATTGAAACAAAAACCCTCAAAAAATTATTGAAACAAAATCCCCCAAAAATTATCGAAACAAAAACCCTAAAAAATTATTGAAACAAAAACCCTCAAAAAATTATTGAAACAAAAACCCTCAAAAAATTATTGAAACAAAAACGCTAAAAAATTTTTTAAACAAAAAACCCCCCAAAATAATTGAAACAAAAACCTCCAAAAATTATTGAAACAACCCCCCCCCCAAATTATTGAAACAAAAACCCTCAAAAAATTATTGAAACAAAAACCCTAAAAAATTATTGAAACAAAACCCCTCAAAAAATTATTGAAACAAAAACCCTAAAAAATTATTGACACAAACCCCCCCCCAAAATTATTGAAACAAAAACCCTAAAAAATTATTGAAACAAAAACACTCAAAAAATTATTGAAACAAAAACCCAAAAAAATTATTGAAACAAAAACCTCCAAAAATTATTGAAACAAAACCCTAAAAAATTATTGAAACAAAAACCCTAAAAAATTATTGAAACAAAACCCCTAAAAAATTATTGAAACAAAAACCCTCAAAAAATTATTGAAACAAAAACCCTCAAAAAATTATTGAAACAAAAACCCAAAAATATTATTGAAACAAAACCCCTAAAAAATTATTGAAACAAAACCCATCAAAAAATTATTGAAACAAAAAACCAAAAAAATTATTGAAACAAAAACCCTCAAAAAATTATTGAAACAAAAACCAAAAAAATCATTGAAACAAAATCCCAAAAAATTATTGAAACAAAAACCCTAAAAAATTAATGAAACAAAAACCCTCAAAAAATTATTGAAACAAAAACCCCAAAAAATCATTGAAACAAAAACCCCAAAAAATTATTGAAGCAAAAACCCTAGAAAAATTATTGAAACAAAAACCCTCAAAAAATTATTGAAACAAAATCACCCAAAAATTATCGAAACAAAAACCCTAAAAAATTATTGAAACAAAAACCCTCAAAAAATTATTGAAACAAAAACCCTCAAAAAATTATTGAAACAAAAACCCAAAAATTATTGAAACAAAATCCCAAAAATTATTGAAACAAAACCCCTAAAAGATTAATGAAACAAAAACCCTCAAAAAATTATTGAAACAAAAACCCCAAAAAATTATTGAAACAAAAACCCTCCAAAAATTATTGAAACAAAAACCCTCGAAAAATTATTGAAACAAAAACCCTCAAAAAATTATTGAAACAAAAACCCTCAAAAAATTATTGAAACAAAAACCCTCAAAAAATTATTGAAACAAAAACCCTAAAAAATTATTGAAACAAAAACCCCAAAAAATTATTGAAACAAAAACCCTCAAAAAATTATTGAAACAAAAACCCTCAAAAAATTATTGAAACAAAAACCCTCAAAAAATTATTGAAACAAAAACCCTCAAAAAATTATTGAAACAAAAACCCTAAAAAATTATTGAAACAAAAACCCTAAAAAATTATTGAAACAAAAACCCTCAAAAATTATTGAAACAAAAACCCTCAAAAACTTATTGAAACAACCCCCCCCCCAAAATTATTGAAACAAAAACCCTAAAAAATTATTGAAACAAAAACCCTCAAAAAATTATTGAAACAAAAACGCTAAAAAATTTAAAAAAAAAAAAAAAAAACCAAAATAATTGAAACAAAAACCTCCAAAAATTATTGAAACAACCCCCCCCCCAAATTATTGAAACAAAAACCCTCAAAAAATTATTGAAACAAAAACCCTAGAAAAATTATTGAAACAAAACCCCTCAAAAAATTATTGAAACAAAAACCCTAAAAAATTATTGACACAAAACCCCCCCAAAATTATTGAAACAAAAACCCTAAAAAATTATTGAAACAAAAACACTCAAAAAATTATTGAAACAAAAACCCAAAAAAATTATTGAAACAAAAACCTCCAAAAATTATTGAAACAAAACCCTAAAAAATTATTGAAACAAAAACCCTAAAAAATTATTGAAACAAAAACCCCAAAAAATTATTGAAACAAAAACCCTCAAAAAATTATTGAAACAAAAACCCAAAAGAATTATTGAAACAAAACCCCTAAAAAATTATTGAAACAAAACCCATCAAAAAATTATTGAAACAAAAAACCAAAAAAATTATTGAAACAAAAACCCTCAAAAAATTATTGAAACAAAATCCCCCAAAAATTATCGAAACAAAAACCCTAAAAAATTAATGAAACAAAAACCCTCAAAAAATTATTGAAACAAAAACCCTCAAAAAATTATTGAAACAAAAACCAAAAAAATCATTGAAACAAAATCCCAAAAAATTATTGAAACAAAAACCCTAAAAAATTAATGAAACAAAAACCCTCAAAAAATTATTGAAACAAAAACCCCAAAAAATCATTGAAACAAAAACCCCAAAAAATTATTGAAACAAAAACCCTAGAAAAATTATTGAAACAAAAACCCTCAAAAAATTATTGAAACAAAAACCCTCAAAAAATTATTGAAACAAAAACCCAAAAAAATTATTGAAACAAAAACCCCAAAAAATTATTGAAACAGAACCCTAAAAAATTATTGAAACAAAAACCCTCAAAAAATTATTGAAACAAAAAACCACAAAAATTATTGAAATAAAAATCAACAAAATTATCGAAACAAAAAACAATAAAATAAAATTATCGAAACAAAAAACAATAAAATAAAATTTTCGAAACAAAGAAAAAATTATCAAAACCAAAAAATAATTAAATAAACCTCAAATTTCAAGGAAAAAAAATTATTTAAAAAAACAAAAAAAAATTTAATTGTTGTTACGTTATAGTTTTTGTTAAAAATCTTTTTACATAAAAGTTTACAGTGACTGTTGTATCTTTTCAGTAGTTAAGTGAGGACCCCAGAATTATACGGTTTGGTTTTTGGTGCAGTGTAGTTGGTTGCTTTTGTTTTACGGCATATCAACCCTTTTCAGGTTATTTAATGTCAAATCCAGTGATTTTGAAGAATTTTTTTTTTAATAGAATATATTTGTTTTTTTTTTTCAAGTCAGTTTCTATTTAACCCATAGTTAGGACCCTAACAGGTACTACCACTCTGGGTCAGAGTGGACCTGGGAGCGACGGCACTTAAAGAGTGGCTCCACACTCCCCAAAGCCCACAAGCTGGGGCCTCACCATTGGATATAGTTTAAGGTCATATCCAGGACCCCCAGAATTATACAGTACGAAGCATCATATATAGGGAAAACAAGTTATGTATACCACTGGTCTCCAAGCTCTCCTCTACACAAAGTGCAGAATCCATCTGACAGCACAGTCAAAATTCAATGTTTATGAAGGTGAATTTTAATCTCTATGTTGCAAACTGTCTGACATGGAGGCTCTGTTCAGCTTTGTAACCCCTTCACATGCCTTTTATTTCCATGGTGTTGTCCCATCCATAGCCCTTGAACCCCTGGAGGGGCATAGGCCATCTACACCTTTTTGTAGATGCTTTTGTAGCAATGAGTTCTTTTTACCGGGTGAAGGTGCTGGCCCCACGCCCAACCTTCCCTGAAGGTACATACAGCACCTAGCCTTCCCAAATGATCACCCATCTGGTACCGACCAGGCTCAACGTTGCTTAACTCCAGTGACATGGCGAGAACCGGCGTGTCAACGTGATTGTGCTGGTGTTGTAGATGAATAACAAGTTTTCATGGAAGAAAACCTGACCTCTAAGGCAACTGCAGCTGTCAGTAAAGAATCTGATGACGTTGATAATCTGGATGATTGCAACGTATTCATAGATTATGCTGACACCAACATTAGCGCAGAGTGACTAAAAATGTAATGTAAGTGCAGTAAAACTTGTTTGTTTTATTTTTTTTTTTTTACTTCATTAAACTTTATTACTATGTTTACATGCAATAATAAGAAATTTCATTGTCACCGTTCTCACAATAATCATCATTGTTAAAATGAACATGACATGAGGTCATAGCTAAGGTGTTACTCTTCATTTTTAAACAAACCACAAACGAATATCTATTAGTTCCTGGGATACAAAATCGAAAACGTTTGAAGGTGTTTTCTGAAGTTTATTTTTTTTTAAGTGGCGCTTAGTACTGATGATTTTGGGGACTTCATATATAGAACTTAAGAACTTTCCTTTCCCTGATAATTCTTGGTGGTCTGGGGGTTGAATACCAGATTACAGAGTCAAAGGTGACTTTATGGTTTTCTTATTTTACTAAAGAGTCACCATTTTTCAAGGCCCGGATGCCACTCAAGTATAAGGGTTAATAAGTGTCAGGTGAGTCAACATCATGATGATCAGTTATGGTGGAAATTAGATCGTAATTTATTTAGGAAAACGGATCAACAAGAACTTGTTTATTGGATTTGAAAACGACCATGTTATAGTAAGCTGGGAAGAGGTTTCGAGGTATTGTGTTCTGCAGTCGAGCAGTTCTAGGGATAACTCTGCTCAAAGAATTTTTGTTTAGTTTTAGGTAAAAGAAACGGCTGATAGTAGTTCAAATCTTTTAACAGGTAATAATTATCTCTTCTTACACTGAAGCTTGAAACATAAGTGTTTGTTGGTAAAAATGATTAATATTTATTTATAAAAAATATTATATACTAGCAGGACCTGTGGAAATTCCACAAAAATGAGAAATATCATTTAATCAACAAATATGTTTTAATAAAGCTGATATTTTTTCTGGATAGTGCAAAAAATTGTTTTGGGGACAAAAATATGCAGCAAATTATTAACATTTCTATGAAAATAATGTCCATTGTATTTTAAGTATAGAACTGGCCCAAATGAGATAAATTAAAAAATACTAATAAATATTCAGAAAATAATATTGTGCTACATAATTCAATACAAATAATATTATCACATTGTAAGAGACAATCTTTATTTTACTCATTAAGTCTAGCATCTCCTGGTAGACAATTTTTTGTTTTGCTCTGTTTCTTTAAAATGTTCCCTTTTTACAAAACATTTTACTGGCTTCTTTCTTTGGTGAAAAATGGCTGCACATCGAAATTATGACAAGTTTCTTTCTCACACGATTACAACAATGATCATATATTATTATTATTATTATTATTATTATGATATTCGAAAACGAGGCTATATCAAAGGGATGTCACTCTCATATTCTTGTCCAGGGTTTCCAGATTGGCATTTTTAAAACCAAATTTTGTGAATTTGGCCTTTTTTTTTAAAGGAGTTTGGCTGCCAAAAATTTGAAAGCTTGCTTAAGATCTTTAAATATTTATTTAAAGAAAAAACATATTGTTTTAGCTGTCTATAAAATAAATATAAATGCCGACTTAACGATATTTCAAAAAATGGCATTCTAATTCTTATTACATTGTCACGTGAGCTGCGTGGTTGCACTTGAAGATTTAAAAATTGTACAGTTAACATCTTGATGGACGACCACCAAGAGACTGTTTTACATCTCCAAAACTTTTAATTTATGAATATTTTATATTTATTATTATAGAGACAATACTCTATTTATTTTGTTGTATCTAATATAGTGATTTAAAAAGTAAAAAAAAAAAATAAATAAAATATTACACAGACAGATAAGCCAGCTTTTATCATGCGTTCCAAGCATAATCTTCTGTGTTAAACAAACAAGACAAAAGAATACACTTACCAGAATTGTTTATGGAATTGGAAAATAGTTAAAATTATTCCAATTCAAGATTCCGAATAATCGTCCTAATATATATATATATATATATATATATATATATATATATATATATATATATATATATATATATATATTATAATATTATATAGAGAGAGAGAGATAAAAAGGAACAAACCGTATTATGTGTTCATCAACGTTTCGTCTTTATTTCGAGACTTCCTCTGGATGAATGGGATTAAGAAACAAAAAATACCAGTACAAAATATTTGAAAATGTTCCACGTGCAAAGTGTGACGCTGTTCTATTTCAGAAAAACGAAAAAGGACGTTGGAAATTCCAAAAAGGAGGGTGGGGGTCTTGCGCTGTTAAAGAAAGGGAAATTTTAGTGACGTCATATAGTCGTTAATGCATTTTAACAGATATGAACGCAGTTAATATTCTTCCTGAAGAGAAATATATCTGTTGAAATTCAAATATAGGTTTGTCACAGAAATGAAATGAGGGGTTATGTAATTTATTGATTGAGATTATATGTATTAATTATTATAGGGGTGTTTGAATGGTGTGAAAGGGTTAACCTGTGTCTACAGTTAAATTATGTTCTTTTAATAAAAGTTTACTTATTAATGGCGCTATGTTACAGAAAGCTGCACGTTGTTTAATTGTGCTTGAATTTGCGATAAGATTTATGATACTATCGTACAAACCACATTACTAAATATGAGACAAATATTAAGAACTAAGAAAAATCTCCAAAACAAACCCGTTTCCAATGGAGGTATATACACTATTCCTTGCCAAATTGCCATCGTCGTCACTAAAATTTCCCTTTCTTTAACAGCGCAAGCCCCCCACCCTTACTTTTTGAATTTCCAGCGTCTTTTTTCATTTTTCTGAAAGTGAACAGCGTCACACTTTGCACGAGAAACATTTTCAAATATTTTGTACTGGCATTTTTTGTTTCTGAATCTCATTCATCCTGAGGAAGTCTCGAAATAAAGACGAAACGTCGATGAACACATAATACGATTTTTATTTCTCTATTTTGTAGGAAAACTATTTCCATATTTCCCATCATATATATATATATATATATATATATATATATATATATATATATATATATATATATATATATATATATATATATACGTACGTGTGTATACATGAATACATATTTATTTACAAACTTATATACAAATATATTCATCCAGAGGAAGTCTCGAAATAAAGACTATTTCCATGTTTCTCATCATAAATAAATAAAATATATATATATAAATATATATATAAATATATAAATTAATATACATATATATATATATAAATATATATATATAAATATATATATAAATGTATAAATTTATATGCATATATATAAATATATAAATTTATATACATATATAAATATATAAATTTATATACATATATATAAAAATATATATATATACATAAATATATATATAAATATATATACATAAATATATACATATATATACATAAATATATATATATAAATATATATATATAAATATATATATATAAATATATATATAAATATATATATATATAAATATAAATATATATAAATGTATATATAAATATATATATAAATATAAATATATATAAATATATATATGAATATATATATAAATATAAATATATATAAATATATATATATATAAATAAAAATATATATAAATATAAATATATATAAATATAAATATATAAATATATATAAATATAATATATATATAAATATATATATATATATATATAAATATAATATATATATAAATATATATAAATATATATATATGTATTATATTTATATATATATAAGTATATATAAATATATATGTGTACATTTTCCCACTCAATAACTCTCTCAATTTTCAGTCTACATACTCGAAATTTGCTATACAATGTACTGACACGTGGAAAAATATTTGTAATCCGTTTTTGGCCAGAAACTTGGCTGTTAAGAGGTCAAAGTTCAATGATTTGACCTTTGAGAACTCTACCAAACTCCTTCGCCAATTTCGGGTCTAAACACTTGAAATTTTAGATATAGGTTCCTTGGCCATGGATCTAACTTAATAACTTGATTTGAGCCTAAAACAATAAATGTTAAGGTGTCATAATAGGGGTCAAATTTTTTAAAAAAATTGACCTTTTTTTTTTGCTCAACACACACATCCAAACACCCGGGCAACGCTGGGCTGAAATGCTAGTAAAAAAGGAAATTAAATACTCGCTTAACACTATTTCAAAATGTGCCGTCCTAATTCATATACATGCATGTTTCTGGGTTAGGGTTATGTGTCGTATTCTCTTTTTTCCTAACAATCTTATTCTTTTTTCATTATTGAGCGCGTCTTAGAATTCATACAAAGATTCATTTCCACACAAAAAAGAGGAGAGAACATGAATTCTCACTGCTTGCTAGACACTATTCTCGAGTGTTTTTTCTTTTTTTTACATGGTGGTCACCACTTATCAAGGCCCAGAAGCCACTCAGGGATAAGGATTATTGCAAGTACAATACGTTAGTGTGGAGATTGAATGAAGTGTTTACTTAAGAGGGCGGTTCATCAGGTATTTCTTAACGTTGGACCTGAAGACATCCAAGTTGTAGTCAGGTGGGAAGCAGGCAGACGAAACAGAGTTCCACAGGCGTGCACTTCTAAGAAAGAAGCTTTGTTCATGGAATCCACGTTTTGATTTAGGCACAGATAAAGAGTGGGGGAAATTTTTCACAGTGGATTCAGGTAGACGGGTGTTTTTCATGAAAGATTGGCCAGGGGGGGGGGACCAGAGATTGGAGTTCAGACGAGCACCTGCCATGGAAATAACGATAAAACAAGGATAGGCTCGCAACGTCTCTTCTGTGGGAGAGAGGTTGCAGGGTAGAGAAAAGGGCATCCCCCACTAAGCCACAAAGTCTATTTTGTACTCTGTCAAGGCAGGATAGGCTGTTTTTAGCAGCTCCTGCCCAGATATGGCAGCAGTATTCCATCCTTGGACGTACCTGGCTTTTATATAGATAGAGAATTGCATCAGTAGTGAGATATCTTCTGGAGCAGTAGAAGGATCCCACCATCTTCCCAGCCACCCTGGCAACAGACTTGATGTGCGTGTTCCATTTAAGATCAGGAGTAAAGGACAAACCCAGAAGCTTGTCAAAACACGGGGCTTCTCCTAGACGAGAGCCATCCATTTCAATTGATGCCAGATGGGGATCAGAGCGTTGATGATGTAAAGATAGGAGTTTGGTTTTAGATGCATTAAAGGTAACCAGCCACGTCTTCCCCCACTGAACCATGCGCTCGAGATCAGAGGAGAGAGAATCAGAGAGAACTTTGTCATTTACAGCCTTTGATGTGTTGCCGTAGATGGTCGTGTCATCAGCATAGATGTCAACGAATGATGTAAGTATGTGTTTAGGGAGGTCATTGATGTAGATCAGGAAGAGAGTTGGGCCCAGGATTGACCCTTGAGGGACTCCAGCATTAATACTGCAGGCCTCTGATTTTTGTCCATCGACCACTACTCTTATGAACTTATCGGAGAGAAATGATTTAATGATTGAGAAAACATTTCCAGTTATACCGTAGCTGGAAATCTTGTGAAGTAGGCCCTTATGCCATACCTTGTTGAAGGCCTTTAATATGTCAAGAGCAATTGCCCTAGAAAGGAAGCCTTTGTCAAGAGATTAACTAATCCTGTGAGATATAACTGCTAGCACATTTGCGGTAGATCTTGCAGAACAGAAACCATATTGTGTGTCACTAAGAAGATTGTTTCTGCTGAGGTGGTTGACTATTTCTCTATTTAATATGGATTCCAGCAACTTACTCATAACACACAGGAGACTTATTGGTCTGTACTCAGAGGGAGATGACTTATCACTTGAATTCTTAAATACAGGGCATACTGATGAGGTTTTCCAGGGAGTTGGAAAGTACTTCTCCTTAAGGCTCTCTCCAAAATCTATGCAGAAGTTTGTGGACATATTTCCATTCTATGGACGCCAGATGCGAACGCAGACCACATGATATTATTGTACCATCTTTGGATCGAACAGGTACTACACTTTCATCCTAGCCTAAAACTCAAGAAAACAAACTGACAGGAGGATACTTTTTCCTACAAGTAAACCCTGACTAAATATTCAAAATCACATGGTATTTGCTAGCCAAATAAGATCTCATCAGTATGGCTAAATCACATTGGTTTTTATGAAAAATCATGATGTTACATCAAGTAACAGCACGAAGCTGGATATTCGACCATGTTATAGAGGGGAGGTTTGAGTTGCAGGTGGCAGAGGGGAACTAGCGCCCATACTTTCAAAGTTATTTAAGCGTTTTCTTTAGGAGAAATGCTTCCCAACACCTTGGAAAATCTCATCAGTATGCCCTGTATTAAAGAATTCAGGTGATCGTTCATCTCCCTCTCAGTACAGACCAATAAGTCTCCTGTGCGTCATGAGTAAGCTGCTGGAATCTTTACTAAATAAAGAAGTAGTCAACCATCTCAGCAAAAATAACCTTCTTAATGACATGCAATATGGTTTCCGTCCTGCTAGATCTACAGCAGATGTGCTTACAGTTATATCTAATAGGATTGGCGAATCCCAAGATGGAGGCTTCCTCTCTAGGGCAATTGCTCTCAACATATCAAAAGCCTTTTATAAGGTATGGCATAAAGGTCTACTTCACAAGATCTCCAGCTATGGTATAGCTGGAAATGTCTTCTCAGCTATTAAATCATTTCTCTCTGATAGGTTCTTAAGAGTAGTCGTTGATGGACAGAAATCAGAAGCTCTCAGTATTAATGCTGGAGTCCTTCAGGGGTCCATCCTGGGTCCAACTCTCTTCCTGATCTACATCAATGATCTTCCAAACCACATCCTTACATCATTTGTAGACATTTATGCTGACGACACTACCATCCATGGTAGCACTTCGAAGACTGTAATGACCAAGTTCTCTCTGATTCTCTCTCCTCTGATCTTGAGCACATAGTACAATGGGGAAAGAAGTGGCTGGTTACTTTTAATGCATCTAAATCCAAGCTTCTATCTTTACATCATCAATGCTCTGTTGCCCAGCTGCCATCAATTGAAATGAATGGCTCTCGTCTTGGGGAGGCTTCATGTTTTGACAAGCTTCTAGGCTTGACATTTACTCCCGATCTGAAATGGAACATGTATATCAAATCCATTGCCAAAGTCGTTGGAAAAATGGTGGGATCCTTCTACCGCTCTAGTAGATATCTTACTCCCGATGCAATTCTCTACCTATATAAAAGCTAGGTTCGGCCAACGATAGAGTACTGTTACCACACCTGGGCAGGAGCTGCTAGAAGCAGCTTATCCTGCCTTGACAGAGTTCAAAATAGATTTCGTAGCTTAGTGAGGAATTCCTTTTTCTCTTCCCTGCAACCCCTTTCCCACAGAAGAGACGTGGCGATCCTGCCCCTGCTTTATCATGGCAGGTGCTCATCTGAACTTCAATCTATGATCCCACCTCGCCAAACTTTCACGAAAAACACTAGCCCGAACCACTATCAACAATTTCCCACACTCTTTATCTGTGCCTACACCTAAGTGTAGATTCCATGAACAGGGCTTCTTTCTTAGAACTGCTCGCCTGCGGAACTCTATTCCATTTGTCAGCTTTCCAGATGACTACAATCTGATTGTCTTCAAGTCCAACGTGAACAAGTTCTTGTCGAACCGTCCCCCTAAGTAATCCAAGTTATATAATTCCCACTAATGTTTACTACGCTAAAATCACAATAACTAATGTATACCCATTAACCCTTATCCTCGAGTGACCTCTGGGCCTTGATAAGTGGTGCCCTCCATGTAAAAAAAAAAAAAAAATTAAATGGTCAATTGGAGGAGGGGAAAATTATGTTCTCTTTATCAACTCAACGTTTGGGACGTAAAAGAGATCTTTGATGGAATATTGGAATATTAACGTATTTCATAGAGAGATCAATTGTTAGCCCCCCCCCGGGGGGGAGGGGGAGGTCTCCTTGATTTTTGTGAAGTTCGACTGAAATAAAATAAAACAAAAGTAAGCATAATTTTTCAAGAGGACAGAATTCCTATTGTTTTCTTTTTTTGTTTGTTTCTTTGGGTTTTTTTTTTTTCAGTTGGGGTTTCCATAAGATTGCCATGGACAGGTGGTTTATGCGGTGATTTATTTCGGATAATAATTATAACATTTTTCACAATCATGTATCAATGATTGTAGCAGCAGCAGCAGCAGCAGCAGCTCGGCTCAATCAAACAATAACAAACAAGAAAGTAAATTATTACAATTCATAGCTTTTATAATAAATCCTTACAGATAATAACAGTGGCGCTAAAACAAATAGAGAATAAGAATGATAATAATAATAGCAAGATAAAAATATTCAAAAATTCTTAAGGAAATCAATTATTTATTAGAAAAAAACAATCTCCATCATCTTGTATACATATATCATCTATAATTATTAATATGAATTTTTTTCTTTTTTTTTTTTTGCACTCGGAAATTAAGATTATATTCACATTTCGAATTTTGTATGTTGATGACGTAGCAAAAGTTGAAAACAGGAATCAGCTTCCGAACAATCACATCACAAGGATAATGATTAGAAAAGATCTATTTATTAATACCATAGTACCTTTAACGTACTTACGTACGTACGTATGTATGTACGTGTATCACGGTTTCCAGATCATACATTATTCGATCGGGAGATCCTATTCATTAAATTTTTTTTTTTTTTTTTTTGCTAATCAATAACAAGGCCAAAAGCCACATACTATGAACATTATATTATTAGTATATAGAAACTCTCATTCATTATTCGTAGTATGTTATCACTAGGTCTGAGACAACAGCATATTCTTTTCATTGTTTTGATCATCGAGTGTGTATCTGTTGATATCTTATATGCTTTTATATAGAGTGATAGGGTTCTCAGTTGATTAACTGTGTCGGATATATACTAGAGAGCCAAAACAATGAAAAGAATATTCTGTTGTCATAGCCCTAGTTATCACCTGTTTTCCTGTTTAATAAATAGGATCTCCCGAAGACGAAAAAAAAAATTATTTAAAAAAAAAAATGATGTCACTTTTGGGCCGTATACGAAACTAAAATATACCTTTTTGCTCTTCTGGCTAGGATTCAAGAATAGTAGCTGTCTGTCTAACGATGGTATAATATGGTGGGGTTTCTGTTTGCTCCAGGAGTCCATACAATGGAAATATATCACAGACTCCTATGAGGATACTGTAGATATATTCTGACACTACATTAACCAGATTACTTAGATAAATACTTTTAGTTTTAACAAGAGCGTTACAATAATATTGCGGGGTCTCCACGCGCCAGTTAGTGGATAACTATGTAGAGATGGTATTTAGACAAAATACCTGTCTCTTTATGTTAAGGGGGGGGGCATTCGGACGTAAACGTTTTTGCTTCAAACAAGCTATGGCTGTTCTAAGGGAAGCCGCCAATAGGCAGACCTGTGCAAGCCATGGAAAACGTTTCTATAATTGGATCATCAGTCAGTCTGTAATGACTGATCACCGACCAAGGCTAAAAGCCACTCAAGGATAATAGTTAGCAGGTGAAGAAAACTATGAAAAGATTGAAAAAATAAGTCTGATTACTTATGGGAACGGTTCAAGTATTTGTTGCCATTAGTTTATTCATTTATAGCCTGCAAGGAGGCGGTTTCCTGATAATGGGTTCCACAGAGGAGAAGACCTTGGGAAAAAAACTGGTTATGAAAATTCTGCCTGACAGAAATCACATGGAAGAAGAAAAGAAAAGTTTGTTTTCGTTTATAATAGAGGCAATAAATAGAAACAAGATATTCAATGGGTTTAGTTTAACGGCAAATCAACCCCTTTTGGGGTGTTATCTTATACTCAAACCCAATACCTATTGTAAACGAGTTATTAGTGTTGTTTTTTTGTTTTTTTTTCTTCAATTATTTTTTGTTTTTACTAATTGTCTAAGTATAAGAGTTGTCTGTTCCTGACAACAGGAAGTAACAAGGATTTACTAATCAAGTGGGCCTACATCTCTGACAAAACAGCGAATCTGTTACCTTATTGGGGAGGGGGATGGAGATTATCAACTAAAAATGGGGACAAAAAAAATAGGGGAATCTAGTCCTAATGGGGTCAAAAGGATTGGTCGAAGTTCGTTTTGGCTACCCAATATCATCTATCTAAGCTACGTCCATGTACCACTCGAAATTAGCTCCATTCAAACGCTCAATTTTTTTTTTTTTTTTTTGTCAACCACATCTATTTTTTTGACTGATAAAACTACATATCTGCCACAGTTTCTAGTGGGGGTTCTTATGCTAACAATTTTTTCTGACATTGTAAATATTTCATGTCTGCTGTATATAAAATATTTTATTAACCCAGCCCTCCACATGACGTATATATTGTTATTTTTTATTTTTAAGTAGGTCTTAGAGATATTTTGCTTTGGTATTTGAGACTAGTTAAGTTAAAACATACCTTAGGTCCAGAGTTTCCCCATGCTCTTGTTTGGCCTTGTGCCATATTTCATGTGTTTTTATAACATATCACCTGGAGACATATTGTAACTAGGAGTGATCTCCCCTGAACAGGAATTAACCAGTGGTGATCTTCCCTGATGGCTATTTGCTTTTTGTGTGGAGTTCAGCAACGAGGAGCTGCAAGGGCGCATTTTCCCACTTTACAGGAAGGAGTGACCACTTATCAAGGCCAAAAGTCACTCGAGGTTAACAAGATGTATATACTGTCAGTAGTATGATAAAGAATATTATGAGAGGATTGAAAATGAACAAAGTTTGATTATTATGTTTCTGGATTTTGGAGATGAGGATTAATAATTTGTATTATTTGGACTATCGGGACTTGTGGAAATTCCACAGCGGCATTTTTCATATATAATAAATTGCTGCTGGGCATTCTGTGGACACTCAGTGTGTATGGAGACCCCGCAATATTATTGTATCCCTTTTGTTAAAACTGTAAAAGTATTTATTTAAGTAACCTGGTTAATGTAGTGTCAGAGTTTATCTGGTTCATATGGTTTATGTCCAATATCCTTATAGGAGTCTGTGACATATTTCCGTTGTATAGACGACTGGCGTACACAGAAATCCCACGATATCATTATGCTATCTATAGACAGAACAGATACTACCACTGGATCCTAGCCAGAAGATCAAGAAAGTATATATATGGAGTCTTCACACAAACGGAAGTTAACGATTATTTCAGCATATGTAAATATTTCAAGCTTGTTCTTAGGATTTATTTTTTTTTTTACTTGGGGGGGATAGGTCACCGCTTATCAAGGCTCAGAGGCCATAATAGAATGATGGTTAATAAGTGTTAGTTTGTTTTATGGTATATCAACTCCTTTTGGGTCATTCAGTGCTGAATCCAGTTATTTTGGAAAAAGTATTTTTGTTTCAAGGTCTTTATATTTTTGCATATTTATTTGTGGAGATTGGTTTGGTTGAGTACGGAAGTAAAGGTAAGAAAGCGGGGGAGGGGGAGGGGGACTGTTGCTTTTGTTTTGGGCTTCGCAGAATATGACTTAGTTGTGCAAAGAGTTAAAAAAAATAAAATAAAAAGAGATTAATGTAGGTGCATTTGAGCCAGGGAGCCATTTTCCGGCAGTCTGATCTGGTTGCACCAGAATAAGTGTTAGGTTGATGACGATGGCTCAATATAAACCTGTTCACACTAGATTTGAAAATGATCATGCTGTAATCAGCTTGGATCCTTCTATCGATCCAGTAGATATCTACCTGCTGATGCAATACTCTACCTATAATAAGAGCCAGGTATGTTCAAGGATGGAGTATTGCTGTCACATCTGGCCAGGAGCTTCTAGCAAGACCTTATCTTTCCTTAACAAGAGTTCAAAATATACTTCGTAGCCTCGTAGGGGATGCCCTTTTCTCTTCCTTGCAACCTCTTTCTCACAGAAGAGACGTTGCGAGTCTGCCTCTGTTTTATCGTTATTTTCATGGTAAGTGCTCGTCTGAGCTTCAATCTATGGTCCTCCCTCGGCAAACATTCATGAAAACACTCATTTGCCTGAAAACACTATCAATAATTTCCCCCACTCTTTATCTGTGCCTAAACCTAAACGTAGATTCCATGAACAAAGCTTCTTTCTCAAAACTGCACATCTGTGGAAGTCTCTTCCGTTTACTTGCTTTCTAGCTGACTAAAATATGACCGTCTTCAAGTCCAATGTAAACAAGTTCTTGATGAGCTGTTCCTCTTAAATAATCCAATTTTACCAAATTTACACTTCTAACGATTACTATATTGTCCTTTTGACCAATGTATACGCTTTAACCTTTATTCTCGAGTGGCCTCTGGGCCTTGATAAGTGGTGATTCCCTTGTAAAAATAATTTTATAAAGCAGCTACACAGTATTGTGTTCCACAGACAAACAGTTCAAGGAAATAAACTCTGCTCGTGAAATTTTCGTCTGGTTTTAGGCACGGATAAAGAGGGATGAAAGTTGTTGGAGGTTGTTGTAGCCAGATGAGTATTTGTTGCGAATGTTTTACAGTGGGGGCATAGATTGGAGCTCAGTCGAGCACCAATCAAAAAAGTAACGATAGAGCAGAGATAAACTCACAACGTCTCTTCTGTGAGAAAGAAGAAGTAGGGCAACAAAAAGATTTTCGCCCACTAAATTTCAAAAGTGGTTTTGTATCCTGTCAAGGCAGGAATGGGTACTTTTAGGAGTTCCATGAAAAAGTAATACTAACTTGATTTTAACTTGAAACAATTCCTCATTTATTAATATTTAACAACAAAATAAAACAATTTTTCATTCACTTATGTTCAGGCCACTAAACTGGGGGTTTACCCATAAACACACATTATATTGGATTTCCTTACATTTATTTATTTATTTATTTTGTAGAGTCCAGGTTATATTACTAGCATATTTTACCATTGCAAAAAAAAATATCTATTTGTGGAATTAAAAAAATGGTATAAAAGTAATAAGTTCCTAAAATATCGTCAAAGATGTTTGAACTTTGAAACAATCTTGTAAGTTACAAATTCATAATAAGCAAAAAAAAAAAAAAAAAAAGAATATAATCCAAAGGCCCAAAATTAAATTACAAAAAATTGCTTTTATTTGAAATAATAATTCCAGTTATTTCATTTAAGGCACAAAGAAATGTTTCTCGGTCCAAAAAAATTGTAACAAAAAAAAAAAAATGTAATGGAGTAACGCGATGATAATTCGCGAACAAACAAGAAATCTGTTGAAATGTCATAACATACATAAGGACGTAAATTCGTATGAAAAAAAAAAAAGAAAATCCAAATGATTTCAATTCCATGTCCAAGGAATCATTCGCTTCAACGCGATTCCCGCATTCATTGTCAATCCGTTTTTTTTTTCTTCAATTATCTATGTCCTCTATCAAAGAAATTAGAAAAATAAAATCTTTCTTTTGAAAAACATTTTTTTTTAATATATAAATTTGCCTCCATTTTAGTTTTGCAAGAAAATTGTAAAAAAAAAAAAAAAAAAAGAAAAAGAAAAAAAATGGAGACACTTGCGTGTTGACCAGTGTTATGGATATTAATAAAATATCAATTCTGTTGACAAACATGACTTAGAAAATCGCTGAAGCTTAGTAAATCCTGCCATTTATAAATGTGTTATATTTGTTGATCCTGAAATCTAAATTTAAGCAAATCGAATCATGGATAAAAAGAAAAAAATGATACTTGCTACTATTTTGTTCCAATCATTGTTGAACCAAAGCAAATGTTACTTCAAATACGTTTTTTTTTTTATCAACATTATTTCAGCTGTATTCTTTTCAAAACAAAACAAAAAAAACACAAAGAATAAAATATCAGAAGTGGAATTCAGTCAAGTACAGTTCACGGAAAAATCGATTTCATCCTTTTTAAAACAACAATAAATAAGTATAAATATATATATATATTTTTTTTTTAATATTACAGAGTGCGTAGTCTACTTTTCTCATCTTGTGTGATTTTCATACTGTTTCGGTCGATCTAACCTCAGACCTTCTTTGACGCAGTAGTTAGAGTACTCGAAAATATCAATTGTAAAAGTGATATTCTCCTGAAGGTTGAAGATTCACTTCTCAGTGTAGCTGACTGAAAAATGCAATTGCGAATTACTTAGGACCTTTATCCAGTCATGGCTGAGTGAACAAGAGCAAGCTACCCCCCTCCATCCACCCGTGAAGTAAATAAAGGGCTCCGTTGAAAATTCCGGCCAAATTTCTGAGTTTGACAAGACACACCTGAAGAAGGTCGGAGGTTACATCTACTGAAACGTTGTGAAAATGACACTCAAGATGAGAACAGTAGTCCGATGACTCCAAATAATACGAATAACCAATCTTCATCTCAAAAATCGGAAATGTTAAAAAAAAAAAAAAAAAAAAGGATTCATTATTTGGGGCTCAAATGGCCATTTATATCATTTAATATTATCAAGGCGTGCATGCATCTTTTAATATAATCATGTAATCTGTTTTCCAGTCTAGACCCAATTTAAACAAATCGAATGAAAAAAAAAGTTGCTTTTTAATATTTTTTTTTTTTCTTCCATTCATTGTTGAACCGAAGCAAAAGTTACTTCGAATGTGTTTTTATCAAGATTCTCGTGACAATATTCTTTCAAACAAAACAAAACACAAAGAAAATCATGTCAGAAGTTGAATGCTTTCAATGAAGAAGCTGCTTTCATATACCATAATGGTAGACATTAGGCACAGTATTCACCATGCATGAATATGTAAGCAAAGAAAAGCAAATCGATTATATAAAGAGTAAATGACTGTTTGTATGTCCAACTAAAATATGTGAACACACAACAAACTCACACAAAGTTGTTTTCTTTTTAAATCCGCGTAACTCTGAATACTACCTAAAATATGAAGAAAATAATTTTGTATTTGCTGGTAAAATCGCAATTGATATCATTTAATATTTTCAACATGTACGTGCATCTTTTAGTGTTATCCTTTTCTAGTCACTAACTAAAGGGAAGTAACTGATTTCTTTTTTTTTCAGAGTTATTTCCCTTATCTAAACTTATGTTCTGTGTGTGTATGGGATAGGTTCTATTTGTAAGGAATGGGCTAAGATAAGAAAAAAGAGTGGGGGTGGAAGAGAGAGAGAGGGGGGGGAGAGAGAGAGAGAGAGAGATAAAAGTGGTTTAATTTTATAACTTTCTTATCTATCTATCGGGGTTAGCTCAAACGGTAGCGAACACAGCTGGAGCACTAAATGAAGGAACACTGTTGGAGAACAAAATGTTTTAGTTTCGATTCTAGCTGATGGTACCCATATCATTTTTTTTTAACTTTTGATAGATGGATAGATAATATTTCCGCAAAATCAAAACATGAGAATACCATATGTTGTATTTCCTTATTTGATACAATTGTTTCATAACTATTTGGCCAAATTTAAATATTATAGCATTTAAAAATATTCCAAAAATAGCTACTCTTCAGACAGCAAAATACATTTGTTATGCATATCTGAATTGTTTGCAAGGACCTTTCATGCAGTGGTTGGAGTATTTGAAAAATTCAATTGCAAAGTGATCTTCTCGTGAAGATTGAAGATTGAGCAACGGAAAAATACATTTCCGAATTACTTAGGACCTGTATCCAGTCATGCCCGATAAGACAAGGGTATATTACTTTTGTGAATTAAATAAAGGGTTCCATTTGATATTTTGTGCAGATTCCACAATTCGATAAGATACACCTGGAGAAGGGTGGAGGTTACATCGTCCGAAACGTTGTGAAAATAATACTCAAGATGAGAACAGTAGTCTGAAGAATCCAAATAATAGTTTCATTGTGTTAGAAAAAATAAAATTTGAGTCAATTTCTTCCAGAAAGTAATTTATCCTAGTCGGAATAATTTTCGTATAGTCGCCATTTAAAAATTTTTTTTTTGAATAGAGGTAATTCTGTATTTATGATATAATAAGATCGACAGATTGACATATTCAATACTGAAAAATATTATGAAAGGATTTAAAATAATACAATTTAATTACTTATGAAAACGGTTTATGATTATCTCCTATACTCCGGGGCAGCAATCTTGTGGCAGTGTGTTCCATAGATGGAATGTCTTTGGAAATAAACAATGTTCATGGAAATTTTGTTTGAACATAGTCATACAGAGGAGAGTTTTCTTGCTGTTTCTGTTGCTGGGAGACTGGTTAGAAGTACCAATCAAGAATCCATTCTTGACAATCAGCTCGACAGGTGCAGGGCCAGGAACTGGCCCAGTAGCTATCAAACTGAGATACACTATCTGGATAGTACCTAGGAGGTCCACCCCTCCAGGCCTTGCCACCTAGCTTTTGGTTGGAGTATATCGCTTACGGCCTGAGGTGCCTCTACCGGGAAACACCAGCGGGGTTGTCCAGACAATTTTTGTTAGGCCAGAATGACCCTCTTTTAGGGGCGCTGGCTTGAACATCTCACCTTCTGACCTTGTGTCACATCATACTGCGGTGGGAAGCATTTTAAATATCTATAGAGGAAAAGTAGAGAGTTCTTTTGCAGTAGTAGTAATATGACAAGTTCTTGCTGTGTAAGTTTTACAAGTAAGAACCAGAGATCGAAGCTCAGCCGAACATCTTCATAAAAATAATGAGAAGTAACTTGTTCAAAAGATTTTAAGAGTGTATGCGTGGGTATTATTGTTTTCAAGATTCTGATTTGGCAATCAGGGAGGAATGTGGGAACAGGGTTCATACCCACGGTAAATTAAAAGCGGTTAAGCACCAAGAGGATATTGAAATGTTTTTGCTTGAAAATCGAAGACCACGCATGCGTTGTAAATTGCTAATTGTTAAATACCCTCAAATAGGATTCCACCCTTGATGCAGTTCCTACCCCACTCCTTGCGATAAAGACGCTCTGAGTAATAAAAAGATTACCCAGCATGCAATTGTACGAATTATGAGTCAAAGAACTCATTTTGCTTGTCAAACCTAATTAATATGGTATCATGTAAAGATTTTAGATTTGCAAGCGAGCTAAAAAAAACAAATAGTCAAAACTGAAGAAATAGATTGTTAGTTAAATGATGATGAATATTGTGAGAGGATTGAAAACGTGGAAGCTCTAAAAACTAAATGTTTCACGAACTAAAGATTATTTAAGAATGAAACCCCCCTGTCTGTAGGTAAAATAATACATTTTCTTTTTTATTACATTTTCACCCCAAACAAGGTATATTGCAACTTTTATGTAGGAGTCTACTATCAGGGATATAAGCTACAGGGGTACTATGTGGGGAGTTGGGCAGCAAGATGTCGGTTCACGTTACACTTGAACTTCTGCATGTCAGTACAGTTGGGGAAGCAGGGACCCGGAAGGTAATTTCAAAGTCTAGCGGTTCTGGGGAAGAAACTACTGGTGTAGAAGGCTCTCTTACATCTAGGGATCTCAACTGTAGAGGGGTGGGATTTTGCTGCTTGCTGGGGGTATTTACGTCGAGAGGGTACAAGTACTTGCAGTTCGTCGGAGCATTCACTGTTAAAGTACTTGTAGAACAGGCAGACGGATGCTACATTTCATCGATAGGACAGAGGCTGAAGCTTAGATGACAGTTCAGGACCTATTAGGTTGGCGACTCTCTTTTGAACCTTGTCTAGGAGTGAGAGACTAGTAGCAGATGACCAGCCCAAATATTACAACAATACTCCATACATGAGCGAATGGTGGCCTTATAGAGGTACAGGATACTTTCGGGCGTTAGTAGCTTTCTAGCACGGTAGAGAGAACCTACCTTTTTCGCAGTTGTCTTGGCAATGCTCTCAATGTAATATATATACATATATATTATTTACTATAATAAGTATTAAATACCTACAGACACTAGTGTTTCATCCTTTTGGGAATCATCAGTGCAAGGTGTCATGATTAACACCAGTCGATAGAGTCGAACCCGGCAACAGAAGCGATCCATGGTTTCATTAGCAAGGACCTAATCCATTTGGCTACTTTCAACCATGAGAAATGCTGTTGAATTTAAACATTTTATTTTTTAAATGCTTTTTAGGGTCTGTCAGAGTGATCTAATCATTATATGATGATCTGCGCATATATAATCCAGGGTAAAATCTAGTCTAGTGTGGTCAAAAAAGGGGATGAGAAAGTGCTCAATACTGAAGAAGAGCTAAATGTAATGTTTATTTTTTTTACCTTTAATGAATACCGATCATTGCAATTTGTTATATATATATATATATATATATATATATATATATATATATATATATATATATTAGATAGATAGATAGATAGATAGATATCGAGTTTTTGTTGATTTTTTTTAACCGACGATATAATTAATAGCGTCTTCAAACTTTGGAGATCAGGAAAAATCTTTTTTTTTCTTATAAAATCGTCCATATATCATTTATTTATTTATTATTTTACTTATAAAACAGTAATCTACGAACACGTGTGTTTCAAGGTACTACTTATTGTCAGCGTAGCTTGACTGTTTCTAGGATTCATACCTCATACGGTCTGAGGTTTGAATCCCAAAAACGATCAAGCTACACTGACGAGAAATAATACCTCGAAACACGTGTGTTCATAGATTACTTTATATATATATTAGTCATCCACATACAATACTGTTTTGCTGTTTCACAGCTCATCAGTGCGGCTAGACAGGCAACTACCTCAAGCCAAGAATGAAACCTGACCGCCTGTATGACAGTCAAGGTTCCTAACCATTACGCTAATCGGCGGCTGCTGTGCGAGTTGTGAATTAGCAATGTTTTGACATCGTCCGAAATACCTAAGCTCGATTTGTTTACACAAAGAGCATCGCTTAATATGCTAATGGTATATCGTGTATCACTTCTCAATATGCTCAACTCAAGATGAGGAGCATTATGTATATATATATATATATATATATATATATATATATATATTATAAGATAAAATTAAAAGCCAAGAACAATGCGAGATTTTTTTTTTATATAGAGTAAAATTAAATGCAAACAAAAGAAATAAATTTCTTTTTTTTTGTTGTTTGTTTTTTCTTTTTCACACAAATTTTAACTCTAAACAACAGTAATTTTTTTTTTCTGTTGTATTCAATGGTGTTGTAAATCTCAATATATTTCAGACTTATTAGTCCATTTTCAAGAGAAGACAGCGGAAGAGTGTTCAAAATTGGAAAAGTAGCCGCAGAGTTTGCCACGTGATACCGCGAAATATAGAACAAAAAATGACGTTAGGAGAACGTTAAAATAAATCAGTTGATGTTTGAAATACTTGTTGCGTTTGTGAATCAAGGGAGATGACTATTCAAGCAAGGTTTTTTTTTTTTTTTTTATAATCATTGTTTTGCTTATTTTTTTTTTTTTTTTTTTTTTTTTTTTTTTAAAAGGCATCACCACATTATCAAGGCCCAGAGGCCACTCAAGGATAAGGGTTAAAGAGTGTACAGTAGAAGTTGGTCAATATAGTAATCATTAGTAATGAAAATTTGGTAAATTTAATAACTTATATGGAACGGCTCATCAAGAACTTATTTACTTTAGACTTGAACAAAACCATATTGTAGTCAGCCGGAAAGCAGGAAAACGGAAGACAATTCCACAGGCGTGCAGTTCTAAGAAAGAAGCTTTGTTCATGGAATCTACGTTTAGGTTTAGGCACAGATAAAGAGTGGGGGAAATTATTGATAGTGTTTACAGCTAGACGAGTGTTTCTTGTGAAAGTTTGGCGAGGGGGGACCATAGATTGAAGCTCAGTTGAACACTTTCCATGAAAATAACGATACATCAGAGACAAACTCGCAACATCTCTTCTGTGAGATAGAGGTTGCAAGGAGGAGAAAAGGACATCTCCTACGAGGCTACGAAGTCTATTTTGAACTCTATCAAGGCAGGACAAGTTCTTTCTAGCAGCTCCTGCCCAGATGTGGCAACAGTATTCCATCCTTGGGCGTACCTGGCTCTTATATAGATAGAGAATAGCATCAGCAGTGAGATATCTACTGGATCGATAGAAAGATCCCACCATTTTTCCAGCGGCCTTGGCAACAGATTTGATATACGTGTTCCATTTAAGATCAGGAGTAATGGTCAAGCCCAGAAGCTTGTCAAAACTTGAGGCCTCCTGAAGACGAGAGCCATTCATTTCAATTGATGACAAATGTGGATTAGAATGTTGATGATGTAAAGAGAGAAGCTTGGTTTTAGATGCATTAAAAGTAACCAGCCACTCCTTTCCCCATTGTACTACGTGCTCAAGATCAGAGGAGAGAGAATTGGAGAGAACTTGCTCGTTTACTGTCTTAGATGTGGTACCATAAATGGTTTTAAACTTATATTATAAAAGCGGAGCTCAATTCCAGTCTATTGTTTAGTGTGGGAGTATTTTTTGAAATAATTAAAGATTCAAGGATACGAAGTTGACCTACGTTTCTTGAAGAAGCAAGAATGTTGATGTGAAAATCTGGTTCTGAATTAATGCAAGTGCGAATATGTTTATAGAACGACGAAGCAGTAGTGTTTAAGTGCTCTTTAATGCGGTGATGAAGCAATCTGGTAGTGCTTCCGATGTAAGATGCACTGCATTTAGCGCATTGTAGGTCGTAAACAACGTGGTTCTTAAAGCATAAACCTGTGTGTGATATTGGGCAATTAGAGAGTGAACAAGGGGAAGGTGTATGCGATGGATGTTTTCGGTTGAGCTGTTGTCTTAAAGTAGATCCAGTGTGGATGAGTTGAATGTTGAGCCCCTCGCTGCTGATGGCTTTTCGGATTGAAGATGAGATTTTGTCACTGAGGAAGGGTAGTTTTAGAAAACAATTGTTAGAGAAGGGTCGGGTGTTGCGTTTTTTCTTTTTAAATGAGGATAGGATCGTATTAGGGTAGCCGTTTAGTGAGAGGGTCTGTAGGAAATTGTTAGTGTGTGTATGTTTGTCGGAGATGTTAGTGCATTTGTCTTGTATGCGTGAGATTTCGGCACACTCTCTAATTGCCCAATATCACACACAGGTTTATGCTTTAAGAACCACGTTGTTTACGACCTACAATGTGCTAAATGCAGTGCATCTTACATCGGAAGCACTACCAGATTGCTTCATCACCGCATTAAAGAGCACTTAAACACTACTGCTTCGTCGTTCTATAAACATATTCGCACTTGCATTAATTCAGAACCAGATTTTCACATCAACATTCTTGCTTCTTCAAGAAACGTAGGTCAACTTCGTATCTTTGAATCTTTAATTATTTCAAAAAATACTCCCACACTAAACAATAGACTGGAATTGAGCTCCGCTTTTATAATATAAGTTTAAAACATAAGCAAAACAATAATTATAAAAAAAAAACAAAAAAAAACCTTGCTTGAATAGTCATCTCCCTTGATTCACAAACGCAACAAGTATTTCAAACATCAACTGATTTATTTTAACGTTCTCCTAACGTCATTTTTTGTTCTATATTTCGCGGTATCACGTGGCAAACTCTGCGGCTACTTTTCCAATTTTGAACACTCTTCCGCTGTCTTCTCTTGAAAATGGACTAATAAGTCTGAAATATATTGAGATTTACAAAACCATTGAATACAACAGAAAAAAAAAATTACTGTTGTTTAGAGTTAAAATTTGTGTGAAAAAGAAAAAACAAACAACAACAAAAAAAGAAATTTATTTCTTTTGTTTGCATTTAATTTTACTCTATATATAAAAAAAATCTCGCATTGTTCTTGGCTTTTAATTTTATCTTATAATTTTCTTCAACAATGCTTCAAGCAAACTACAACCTACTTATATATATATATATATATATATATATATATATATATATATATATATATATATATATATACATGACAAAAGGTCTATATTCCAAAATTCAAGACGTTTTCTATCTTACCGTTTATTTCTTTAAGCATGATAAAATGTTCAATTCTTAACAGCACCTGTTTCGTAGCGCAGAATCATTCATGTAATTATTATGTCAGTTTTGGAATTTATTCCACCCTTACCTCTCAGAAGAATACGAACTCATCAACTTTAAAAGAAAATAAAGGAATCTCGGCATGATTACAAAATCAGAAGAGAAGTTGCAATTGTGTTATTATCTTTTTGTTACGCCATCCTGGAATTTTAATATAGAGCCACCAACGCTAAATCAACGTAATATCAAATTATTTTCAAAATTAACATAAAAATATCTTATTTACTATTTTATTAATTTATTATTTATAAGTAGTTTATATTTATTTTCTTAGATAATATAGATAACGGCCAAATTTAGAATGTGTGTATTTATCCCATAAACATATATATATATATATATATATATATATATATATATATATATATATATATATATAATATATATATATATTAGGAGATATATTTGGTAAAAAACGGGGGAAAAGTGCTCAATACTTTAGTAGAGCTAAATATGTTTATTTCAACTTCGTTTTTTTTTGTTTTTACTTAAATCATTACAAATTGTTTCAATCGACAGGACAGTAATATTATTCTGCCGATCTCTTCAGATAATTCAAGTCGAAATAAAATTATTTTGACTTGAATTATCTGAAGAGATCGGCAGAATAATATTACTGTCCTGTCGATTGAAACAATTTGTAATGATTTAAGTAAAAAATCTCGAGGTTAATATAATAATAATAATAATAATAATAATAATAATAATAATAATAATAATAATAAATATATATATATATATATATATATATATATATATTGTTTTCACAAAAACCAAGACTTCAAAGAATGGGTTGATAGCAACAAATAGTGTATTTTATCGTTAGTTACAATTGTTTCAAGAATATTCGGACAAATCCAAACATTATGTCGTTTGAAAATTTTCACAAGAACAGCCTTTCTTCAGACTTATTGAATAAAAAATACTTTAACAATAAAACATTATGGAGACAATTTCCCGTATAAGGAAAAGAAAACAAGCGAAACTATTTAATCTGTATCACATCCTTAGAAAGTATTTTAAATATATATATATATATATATATATATATATATATATATATATATATATATATATATATATATATATATATGCGTTTTATTTTTTATTACCGTTTTTTCTGTTCAGTTACATTATTGTTTCAGCTACTCGACCGTTTTTGGTCATTTTGTAGCCTCCTCAGACTTTACAGAAATGTTCGTTTATGGGAGAGGAGGCTACAAGCCGACCAAAAACGGTCGAGTAGCTGAAACAATAATGTAACTAAACAGAAAAAAAAATGGTAATAAAAAATAAAACGCATATTTGCTCTACAACAGTATTGAGCACTTTCTTCAGGTTTTTATTAATTACCAATCCTACTATATATATATATATATATATATATATATATATATATATATATATATATATATGAGTTAACATTTACGTTTCTGAATTTTTTAGATGATGATTGGTTATTCGTATCATTTAAATTCTTTGAACCGCTGTCTCATCCTTAGTGTCATTTTCACAACCACTTAACATCATGGGATGAAGTAAAAATTATAGATAGAGAAGAACAGTGGAGAGTAAAACTAAAAAAATAGCAGCACATATGCCGGGCGAGAATCAATTAATTACTAAGTAGACTTAGTTTAGAATTCAGCACAATATGGGAACCTTTAATCATAAATAACAGAAAATATATGCAGGAATAAGTAAACAATATTACTAATAATAGTAATATATATATATATATATATATATATATATATATATATATATATATATATATATATATATATGTGTGTGTGTGTGCTTTCAACAATAAAAAACACCGTATAAAAACAACACTAGCGAATAAATACTGGGAACTCAAAGAAAGCGGACATTCGCTGGTAGTCGAATGGAAAATAATAAGACAAGCTACCACGTGTAGGCATCTAGACGACCCATGTAGATTATGCCTTCATGAAAAATTTGCTATCCTGTACTTTAAAGGACCCCAACATCTATTAAACTGTAGAAGAGAAATAGCAAACAACTGTGTTCACAAAATAAAATTTACTCTAGGATAGCGATACAAAATAGTTTTAAAATTAACAAAAACAATAGAAAATAAACAAATAAATAAATTAAATAAACAGTAATATACATAAACGATCACACATATATGTATGTATATATATATATGTATATATATGTGCATATATGTATGTACACATATGTATATTTATATATAAACTAACAAAAAAAAATGTCTGCCTTAAACTACTAACCTAGTTTTAAAACAGATCCTTTGTTTGATAAAATGCATGCCCATTGGCTGATAGGAAGGGGCGCGGTGGATACTAGAAAGCAGATTGGCTAACTAAATCCTCAATAGAAGAGGACCATATAAAAACGATAAACAACCACAGAATCCGCGCATAAGCCTGAGGAATCCTAGAGTGGATGAAACGCCAAATATTCAGTGTAGCTTAATCGCCATATATATTTTATAAATTACTATATATATATATATATATATATATATATATATATATATATATATATATATATATATATATATATATATATATAGTGAATGAATGACAAAAATCTATATTCCAAGTCCATGTTGTTTACCATCTTACAATTTATTCCTTTAATTCAGTTGACTTATACAATTCTTAACACCAACTGTTTCGTAGCGCAAATCAATCACTTAATTATGATATCAATCAGTGAATATTTTGTCATTCATTCACTATAATTATATTGAGCTTCTTACATATGGGGGTCCTGGATATGACCGTAAACTATATCCGATGGTGAGGCCCCAGCTTGGGGGCCACCCTTTAATTGCCATTGTTCCCATGTCCACTCTGAGCCGGAGTCGTAGTACCTGTTAGGGTCCCAACTATGGGTTAAATAGAAACTGACTTGAAAATATATATATATATATATATATATATATATATATATATATATATATTCTATTAAAAGATTTTTCTTTTAAATCACTGGATTCGGCATTAAGTAACCTGAAAAGAGTTGATAGCTGTAAAACAACCAACCAACCTTAAATAAGAATTGGTATATATTAAGAAAATAAAATATACTTCCACAGAAATATATTTCCGCAGATATATATATATATATATATATATATATATATATATATATATATATATATATATATATATGTGTATATATAGGGTGTCCACAAAGTCTGACTACATTATGTAGCCAGACTTTGTGGGCACTGTGTAGATTATGTAACCAGATTTGTTCCTTGCTAATAGAGTCAGATGGTTTTGTTGCCAGGTTCGAATCTCCCAACCAGCTGTAATCATAACTCCCTGCATTGATAGATTCCTGAAAGGATGAAACATTAATGTTCATAGGTATTAAAAAAATTATCATAGTAATAATTTTATATATATATATATATATATATTTAAATAAGGGAGTAGTCACCAACAATGTGTATTTTTTAACATTATTTTATTATTCTGTGTCTTGGTTTTTCATTGAGAATTATGTTTGGATCATTGTAATAATGTTTTTAAGTCATTGAAATCGTTTACGCGCGTTTCAGACGGTCTGTGATGCGTCCTCGTCAGAAATTATTTTCAAATGTGTGAAAATGGCGATTTTCATAGTTAATTTGAAGTTTTTCCAAGGGGTGGAGGCTTGTAAGTGTTTATTTTTCATTGGTATGCTGAATTTTTATTGCTTTTTTATTTGGCTTGTCCCGGGAGACATTGACCTCGCTGTTGTAGCTATCTCTTTCTGCTAATGTTTTTTTCTTTTCTTTTAGGGTGGGGTAGGGTGTGTGTGTGTGTTTATGTGTGTGTGTGTGAGCGTGTGTGTGCGTGTGTCTGTTTGCTTTTATTGGTTTGGGAATGTGTATATTGTTTTATAGTATTTTGGGGTTATTTGCTTCCTTAGGAAGGCGGCTGTGGGCCGAGGTTGTTACTAATGTGTATGTGTGAGGAGGGGGGGGGGACTGGCTCTTCTGAAATAAGGGTAGGGGTGCTTTCATTCTATTTTGATATTTATTTTTTGGATTCTTGGATTTTAGTATTGTGATTTTTCGTTTTAGTCTTATATTATGGTTGTTTAGAAAGAGGGGTGTATTTAAAATAGGGGATTTTTTAATGTTTCTATTTATTTGTCTCCCCATGTGGGTATGGCCAGACCCAGGATCGGTTCCTAGTGGGGGGAGAATTTTGTTCCCCAGAGGGGGGCATTGGAGGGGGTGTTAAAAGACATCTTGAAAAAGAGTTAAAACATATTTAATTTTAAAAAGGAAGCACAAGATAAGTGGATAGTCCTTAATCCGCAGAGTTTCGAAGAAATACTCTCCATCTCATCAGAGGGTAGGAATTAGCAAAATGCAGGATCGGATTTTGCATGTAAAAGTATTTAATGAAACTACAAGTAAGTCACAGGTCTTACTTGGTTAAAAAAAGGGTGAGGTAAGGGGAATAGGAGGTAAAAGAAAAATGATAAAAAGATTTCACATGAATGGATATTCCGGCGAAGGGTAAAAATCCAAGAATGGTAAAATCCAAAACAAACGGATTAAAAATTTCCAATCCAATGGGTAAGTTCCCATATCGTTTTTATATGGTCCAAAATAATCCAAAAGGCAGAGTTCCTTGGAAAAAATCGCAAATGGAATGAATTCCAAATCATTAAAAGAAAAAGCACGTGAGAGAATATTTAAAACACGTCTGTCAAGGCTGGAGGAATCAAGTAAATATATATATATATATATATATATATATATATATATATATATATATATATATGTATATATATATATATATATATATATATATATATATATATATAGTAATAAATAGTAGCATTTACAACTAAAAATAAAAAAAGGTTTTAGGCTCCCAAAAATTCGTACTAGAACTGTCTGCAAGGACCCATGGTGCAGTGGTTAGAGTGATTGGAAAACATTAATTGAAAAATGATATTCTTTTGACGGTTCAATTCTTAGTGTGGGCGACCAAAAAGACAATTGCGAATTACTTGTGATCACTATTCAGTCATGGCTGACAGAATGAGAACAAGCTACCACCGTGGATTAAATAAAAGCTTCCATTCCAAATATGGCACAGATTTCAGAATTCAACAAGGTGAACCTGAAGAAGGTCAGAGATTAGATCGGCCGAAAGATTCTGATAAAATAACATTCATGTTTGATGAAGGCAAAGAGCTTGCTTTCATCGTTGATTAAATAAATTATTCTGGGAAAATATCGTACAGATTTCCAAGTTCCACAAAAAGATTCACCCAGTTCAACAAGGTACACCTGAAGAAGGTCGGAGATTACATCGGTCGAGACGTTCTGAGAATAACATTCACGATTGGATATGTAATGTGAATAATCCGAATATGTAACAGTTTAACAATTGAAAACACGAAAATAGAAAAACGTCCGATAGTAGTATGTTATGAATTGGATGACTAGTTCAAATCACTGAAATCTATTGTTTTATAACTAGCAGGACCCATTAACCGGCGTTGCCCCGCGGAAGTTTGCTCCCCCTCGCAAAAAATGTAAACTACAGTTGTTGTTGGTGACCACTGCCGTCCCTGAGCAATTGCAGACACTGTCGGCCGTGGCTAAATTTAAATAATTTGGCTTTCACTGGCGATTAGTGCTAGTTTGAGACGATAGCCTGCAGATACTGTTTGAATCTAAAAAAAAAGTAGTTAAGGGAATGTGTAAATAAATATGAATTAATAAAATTATGAAAAATGGTCCATTAGAATAATAATGGAAAGTAAAAACAGAAGTTTTAGAACTTACTGATTCTCACTGTATATAAGCTTTATGGTGACCGAAATCAGTGGTAGCAGTCATAACTGTTTCCGTTTGTTGTTCGTCTTCCTCTTCTTTTCAACTCTTCCACCAATAATATTAAATTAAATTCCAGTTTATGTCATCTTTTTTTAACGTGTAAAACAAAACAATTACGACTTTGTTTTCTTTTACTTCAGTTTGAGTATTTTCATGTTAAGAACGACGTCGGAATAGACATCCTAAACTCCCTATGTGAAGAACGGCTTTTGGAATAGACACCACAAACCTCCCCAGCTTAAGAATGGGTTCAGAATAGACAACTTCAACATCGCTATATAAAGAGCAGCTTTCGAAGTAGACAACCCCCTCTTTTCTTGGAAGGGAGAATAATTCCTCCAAATTTAACCATGATGATTGTTGTCAGCATACCCACCCGCAAATGCTAAAAAAAAATTGGGGGGTGGGGTGGCAGTGTCAGCAGGATAGAAGTAGATTTCTTTATCACGCGTATGAACAAACCTGGCAGTCAGCGAATTACAGTGTATAATACAGATCTTTATATCTCTATAAGTACTTGTGTCCACGAAATTTGAATTAAATTTTCTTAATCAGTATAGTCGAAACTCTATAAAAGTCGCCATTCTAAAGAAAATTGTGGAGGTGGACCTAATTTACAAATTTACCCCCCCCCCAAAAAAAAGCTACCATGCGAATATCGTTAAGAATCAGTCCGGAAACAAAAATTAAATAAAATACTCTACTGAATTCAAAAATTGGTGAAAACACAAGTATATAACAAATAAGTGTTTCCATATGCAATGAAATTTAAGTTTAAACTGTAGTGTAAATAATCGGTGTAAAAAATCTAATCGTCAATCAAAATAGTAAATGCCCCCCCCTAAATAATATAAAAAAAAAGCAAAGGAAAACAGCTTTTTTTCAGGGCAGGTTTTTTATTGGGGGGGGGGGTGATAGTGACGTGTTGGTATTTTGTACATGTTTACATTGCAAAACCATTGCTGTGTTTACATTTTTTTTAGTGTTCCGGACATGCAAGCAAAGACAGAGAAAACATTATGTATATAAAGTTCATTACTTGCGCACGTTTGCTCCAGTAATTAAGGTTATCAGTATTTAATTGTTTGTTTATAAGCAGTTAATATGTTTTTATTTCTTTTTTTTAATGCTAGTGTCTCATGTGGAGAGCAACAACATTTTTGTAAACTTTTAAAAAGTGTTCATTAATTTAGGTATTAGTTTCATTCTGGAATATGAGAATGTCAGGTCTCAGCCAATCAGAAAGAGCGGAACATTGCTAGGGAGCCGTTATTATTCAGGATTTAGAAATCAAAAAATATATTAAGTCTATGTACATTTTAGGGAGTTGGGTAAGGTGTAATCATATTATCGTTGAACACTTTCAGTTGAAATAAAAAGTCGGTCAATTTAGCTCTTATGCGCATATCATCATATAATAATTAGTACACTCTGACAGACGTTAAAAAGCATTTAAAAAATAAATGTTTAGATCTCAACAATATTTCTTGCAGTTAACGGTAGCCAAATGGATTGGGTCCTTGCTAATGAAGCCAGAGATAGCTTCTGTTGCCCGGTTCGGATCTATCGACTGGTGTTAATCATGACACTCTGCACTGATGATTCCAGAGAGGATGAAATACTAGTGTCTGCAGGTATTTAATAATTATTATAGTAAATAATTATATATATATATATATATATATATATATATATATATATATAAACCAGATTAAAAGCACGCAAGAGTGATAACTAATGAATTTTTATGAGGTTATTAAGAGTGCTCAATAAAAGAAGAGTAAGATATATTTTTATAATTATAGACAAATTTACATCGTCCCGACACTGAACAGGCTAATGTTTCGGGCAAATGGCCAGTTAAAATCAGAAGTCCTCGTTAGGCAACTTAATAAGTGGTTGCTTTCCACAAAAGAAACCAGTCCTCATATATATATGATGATTGCTGAATCTTTCCAGATAATCCTCGTCACATTGAGTTCTCTCAATTTTGTCGTCCATGCCATCTCAGATGACTCTGCATTCCCGCCGCAGATTTGCACACCTTGAAGCAGATGTAACATGCAAATTGAGCAATTTCCACTGAGTTAACTTCCTCTGGAGGTTTAAGGGTATTCCTACAAACAACCACACGTTTTCTCAAACCAGCAGTAGACTTGCAAACTTTGCTGCATGTTAAACAGATCGTTTGGTTTGGACTAATAGGTACAAAGTTGACCTGAACAGGAGTTTTGGGCAACTTAAGGTGGTTGACGTAACCAGCTTTTGACAAAAGCACTCGTTCACAAGTGTCGCATTTCCAGCTCTGTGTGTCATGATTAAGACCATCAATTAAACCTTTGCGAAGCTCTTGCTTCAGATTGCTGTGGGCCTGCTTTCTTTTCTCTAGAGCATCACAGCTTTCACGTACAAGCTTTCGCCACTTCGGCCTTTGCAGAGTAAGTTCTTCCCATGTGTCGAAGTCGACTTATAAGACTTTCAAATTATTCTTTGTACAGTCCCTGAACCTCTTCCTAGGCTTGTGTTATATACACACACACTGGAATTGACGTGCAATAATTTGGCTTTGTTTGGTAATTCTTTTTCTCTCGAAATCATTTACAAAAGGTAAGTGCTAGATTAATTTGCTATTTTTAAATATAAGTTATTTCGTAATTATATTCTTTTGGTTTGTGAAATATCAAGTGGCTTTTGGTGACACATAATAAAAAACAAAATCGATAAAGTAACCTTAGTTGCTTTAGAATTAAATGTCTACTTATCCAACCAATCAATACGCTGCAATTTGTCATGTGTTGTGTTCAGTTGTATTATTGACTGAGAAGTCACGTTGCTATTGTTAAATGAAATAGATCTATGAATAATAGTTGACGTGCTATCATTACTATGGAATCTCATGATTTCTGAAAAACGAGAAACCTCAGAAAAAAATCTTATTAATATTTTTTTTTTTTTATGAATGGATAAAAAGATATTTTATGTTTTCTACAACCAAATTGAATGTTTGTTTTTTTAATAAGTTATTGGAGAAAACCTATGAAGAAAGTAAATTATTCAAAACAAAATAAAGGAATCGCATATCTGTGTTTTTTCTACTTCTCTGTGTGTGTGTGTGTGTGTGTGTGTGTGTGTGTGTGTGTGTGTGTGTGTGTGTGTGTGTGTAGCAAGTCGTTATCAAAAGCAGTCGAGGAAAATAGTTGACAAAACTCTCTCGGCAACTTAACACCAACTGAAACGAGAAAAAATGCTTGGCCGATCGAGAAAATCTACAGAAAAATAAAGAATACTCTGTCGTATTTAATCAAACGTGCCTTGAGATATATATATATATATATATATATATATATATATATATATATTAGAATTTGAAGAATGTGAGGATGATATAATTATTCTCACAATCAAACAACGTCGCAGCTCACACGAGCCATGAAAGCCAACATATCGGAAGTCCAATACTCGACTTTCACCCTAAACTGAACCCATCAGTTGAACATACTAGAATATATATATATATATATATATATATATATATATATATATATATATATATATATATACACACACATAATAATCTTCAGTTGAACGTATACAAATATATATATATATATATATATATATATATATATATATATATATATATATATAGTAGCTTCCTTTAGCCTTGGCAGACTATGGATACCCACTGTAAGGTTGCCTGTGAGTGGAATTTTTGTGGCAAGTATTGGGCAATCTCCAAGCACACCTATCCTGAGTAAGTGTTGTTAAATACCAGTGGCAAGTGGAGGTTTAGGACGACTGGAAAAAATGTCGAAACAAGTGGAGAGCACATGCAGTGCCTTAAGTTCCCAAATGGTCACCCATCTGGTACTCGTCAGGTTCACCATTGCTTAACTTCAGTCATCTGATGAGAACCGGTGTGTCAATGTGATTATACCATATATATATCACATTGCTTTTTTGTTGACACTTGTAATTACATAGGCTATACCATAAAGTGGTTAATTTGTTTATTCACAGTCTCGTGGACTAAGGAAATCAGAACACTGGCATTATTGTAATGCCATATGATGTGTGGTTATTGATGACACCTTGAATCTTTCTTTTGGCTAAAAATATCTGATTAAATTAAGTTTCATGAATAGATGTTCATGGCAGACCTTGTCAAAAACTTTGGATATATCAAATGATACCGTTTTAAGCAATATACAGTATATGCTTTCAGAGATGATCATCAGGATATCCACAGTAGAATGGATCCGGAAATTTTATCCTGGGTCCCAAAAAGCAACAAAGATTAGACCATTACATGATCCAGTCCCTGTTGATTTTGTGGTGAGAGTTGACTTCTGTGCAGTTCTAGGAGGCTCATCCTCCCAGGCCTTGTCTTCTCTCATTGAGAAGGAGTTAGTTTATTGCTAATCCCTTTACCAAAGAATGCCAATAGTCTGTCCAGGTCGTTTTTGTAGGTCAGAATGTCCTATCTTCATGAACGCTGACTTCCCAACCCCACATTTCGACCCTGGTGTCGAAGTTTTTTGCAATGGGCGAAAACTGAATAAATCAAACACATCCACAGTAGAACGGGCTTGTCTAAATCCAATTGGTCGGCAAGAAAGAGGTTCAGCATTAGCAAAATGGCGGACTATCATTAGATAGTTTAGCAATTCAAAGATTTTTATTAAGGGAGGTAAATTCAATTTTTGTCACCACAATTCTTGAACATTGGTAGCATAGACAATTCTTAAGCTATCAGATAAGCAAGATTCGCAAAAAGAGCTTATATTATTTTAGGGATCATCAGTTGTTTACCATGAAAAACTGTTTCGGAGATTTAAAAACAATGAAGTATATCAGATAATGACCTCAGCAGTGTTGACCATTAACATAAACCTACCCTTAAAAATCAACAACAAAAATATTTAAAATATCGGATCCGTTTTTTTTTTTCTTTTTTTTTTCCAGATATACTATGTTAACCTATTCATGTTATTATTTTTAACAAATTGACCGTCTTACCTGTGACCTTCATCTTTGTCCTCTCTCCCCAAGGTATTTGTTAAATACAAAACTTTTGTACTTTTATGGAGTTTGGGCAAATCAATTATGCTATTTATTACTCCCTTTTTGGTTATTTATTTTATATATATATATATATATATATATATATATATATATATATATACACATATATATATATATATATATACTAGCAAAAGTACCCGTCGTTGACTGGGTTCAAAAACAGCCTACAGAAAATGGACTCTGATTTATGAAAGTATGATAGGTTATGAAAAGGAAGGGTTGTAAAGAGATAGCTTCGAATTCGGGAGTATCAAAACCAAAGCAAAATATGGTGAAAGTAAAAATAAAATAGATAAACCTCATAATTTATTATACCATACCTGTTCACACTGAAACACTTATCACAATATTCTGTGGATCTATTTTAAAAAACCTTCTTAAACTTTGTGACATATTTCCATTCTATGGAGGTCAGGCGCGAACGAACACCCCATGATTTTATTATACCATATTTCTTCAAACTGAAACATAATTATCAAAGTATACTTATGCAGATAGATATGAAAAGTCTTTATTAAAGTTTGTACCTATTTCCATTCTATGGAGGCCAGGAGCGAACGCAGACCCCACAATTTAATTATACCATCCCTATTTAAGTTAAAATATACTTATCAAAGTATTATTATGTACATCTATATCAAAAACACTTGTAAACGTTTTTTTTATTAATTTTTAAATTTTTTATCTCCATACTTTGTGGACAAGGTGCGA
>NC_136510.1:100163275-100200775 GCF_053919585.1 Euprymna scolopes | reverse complement strand
ATAATAATAAAGAACAATACAATAGATCCAACGGTAGGTAGTTGTGCGGGTCGAGGTTGGGAGTGGAGATGGGTTAGGGAAAGAAGAGAACGCGATTTGCATCGGCGCCATTTGATTATCTTGAAGAAAACGCACATGCAATTTTTTAAAATAATAATAAATCATTGTCTTAAGTAAAATAATCATAATGTAAAGAATAATATATGAGATTGTGCATTTGAAAATAAAAGTAATTAGCAAGGAAAATAACACACAACACACACACACACACACACACACACATATATATATGTATGTATAAGGAATGAAAAAAATACCAGCGGTGGTTGACGTTATGTTTTGAGAAAAATAGAAAAACCGAATTAAATTATTAAAAAATCAACGTTTCGTCCTTATTTCAGAGGACATCTTCAGGATAATTGAAATAATAAAAATGTAAGAAAAGAAAACGTCATAGATCGTGCGAAAAAGACAGTTCTTGAATCCTACCCATGTCGGGAAGGACAAACATGTGTGCGTATGGGAAGGTTGGGTTGTTCGATGTCTATATATACACTTTTTAAAATGCGTTAAAATAAATATGTACATTTTTCTTTCTTCTGTAAACTTATTCATTTTGTTAAAATATTTAAGGAAAAACGGTTTAGCCAGCATCTGTTTTGATATTTTGTTCTTTGATTATTATTTTCCCTATGCTAGGGGTTAAATGGTAGAAGCCTTTTCTTTGCGTAATAGTATTAGTAGTCAATATTAGTGCTGATTCTAAAAGTCTTCTTTTAGCTCTATCTATCACGTATTTAATAATTTTCGCTTGATCTAAATTAAATGAGTGATCGTGTTCTGCACAATGGCAAAAGAGTGCATTTAGGGCGTTACCATTCCTTATATCTCTTCTGTGCTCGTTAAGTCTTAATTTCAATTTTCGTTGTGTTTCACCTATGTACGCTTGTTGACAGTTGTTACATGGGATGATTAACAAAATATTAAACTATCAATAAAATAAAAAATATATTGTACATAAACTTTAGGAGGGGATTTGTAAATGTATGTATAGAATAAAGTCATTTATACACACGCACACACATATATATATTATTTACTATAACAATTATTAAATACCTACAGACACTAGTGTTTCATCCGTTTGGGAATCATCAGTGCAGGGTGTCATGATTAACACCAGTCGATAGATTGGAACCCGGCGACAGAAGCCGTCCATGGCTTCATATCAAGGACCTAATTTATTTGTCTACCGTTAACCATAAGAAATGCTGTTGAATTCAAACATTTATTTTTTTAATGCTTTTTAACGTCAGTCAGAGTGATCTAATCATTATATGATGATCTGCACATAAGAGTTAAATTGATCGACTTTTTAATTCAACTGAAAGTGCTCATCAATAAGAAACGGGTTTCTTAAAGGGGCCGACATAATTATTTAGTATGATAATTATTAAATACCTACAGACTAGTGTTTCATCCTTTCGGGAATCATCAGTGTAGGATGTCACGATTAATAGCAGTCGATAGATTCGAACCCGGCGGCAGAAGCCATCCTAAGCAAGGACCTAATTTTCTTGAAGTTTTACATTTGGATTTTACCGTCACTGGATTTTTTTATCTTCCACCAGACTATCCATTCGTGTGTAATCACCTTTTTCTTCATCATATTCCCTCTGCTTCACTTTTTTTTATTTTCAAGTAAGATCTTTGACTTACTTGTTGTTTCATCAAATACTCCTGCATGCAAAATCCGATCCCGCATTTTGCTAATTCCTACCCTCTGATGAGAATCAAAGTATTTCTTTGAAACTTCGCGGATTAAGGACTATCCATTAATCTAGTGTTTCCTTTTCCGATTAAATATGTTTTTAACTCTTTTTCAAAGTGTTTTTTAACATATTTTATTAACTGTTTGCTCATATATATATATATATATATATATATATATATATATATATATATATATATATATAAAATATATATACCACTTTTTGGACGGAATTTTATAAGTTCGAAATCTCAGCGGCTATTGATCAAAATTTAACAAATGAAGACTCGTTGGAAAGTTAATGACCTAACTTGTCTAGTGAGCTATGTGATATTTGCGCTTAAGGTCGCACATTAAGGGGGCCATCCATCATCCAGATTCTATTTTAGGCACTTTTTTACAACCATAAAATGCTTCATTCATAATCATTTGTTTTTCTAGTTTTGCATATGAATTACAAAATATCTTATACTTCCCCAAAGCCTCTGGGCTTGATGGAGGGGAGACTAAAACTTGCTGCTATGGTTTCAAATGATCTGAAATAACAGCAAGTGGAGACTTGATTCCAAATATTTCTCATATGTTATATCTCACCTTTTTGGCTGTCATACATGAAATAAATTTCAGAGTGTATAAGGATTGTTTGATAATGAATATATTCATAATCGTACCTTATTTTCAAAAGAGAGGGGGGATATGACATATGAGAAATATCTGGAATCAAGTCTCCCCTTTTGTTATTTCAGATCATTTGAAACCATAGCAGCAAGTTTTAGTCTTCCCTCCATCAAGGCTCAAGGTTTGGGGGAAATATGCTGTCAAGAATTGAACACCTTAACATGCTGAAAGAAATAAACGGTAAGATGAACAAAATATTGGAATTTGGTATAGAGACTTTTTGTCATATAATTTTTATATGCTCTCTAGTTAAATTTAACATACATCGAGCTTTATAAATAAAAGGATTGGTATAAATAAAAAGTGAAATATAATTGAATAAACATATTTTCCCCATGTACATACACACATATATATATTCATGTATAATTCACCCTCCCCCACCACCACCACAGTTTTTCATCGTAAACAACTGATAAATTCTTGGAAGCAAACCTAACAAACTTATCTGTTTTACTATTGCAGCCCTCCTCTTATCTTGAATATATCCATCTTTATTAATAACTCTTCCTTTCTTTTATTAGAGTTGTAAATCACGCGACTCACATCCTTAATAAAATTTAAAAAGCTTTATTTTTTTTTTTTTTGCTCTCATTTAAAGAGCATATCTCTATGAAGCTGGATGTTTAGTTTAGCTGCTGAAGGTCATCATTTGACCGAAACAGTTGCTTTGTTATTGCTGTAACCATGTAATTTGTGTCCCCAATATATATATATATATATATATATATATATATATATATATATATATATATATATATATATATATATATATACTAGCATTTCAGTCCGGTGTTGTGTTGAGCAATAAAAAAAAAAAGTGGTAGTAGGAAGGCAGGCTCGAACCCGTACTGCGAAGGAGGAAAAGAACGGGGGGTGGAAACGTGACGTCTTTGCTGTTACGACCACCGTCAAACCGGAAGTGACATAGGTTTAAATTAAAGCTAAACAATCGAAAAAAGGGGATGACTGTCGAAAATATCGGCGAAAAAAGCAACCCCTCCCTGTATAAAAGTGCCCAGTTGAGGGTGAAGAAATTAATGTTTTTAGCCAATTTTTCGATATTTATCGTCTAAAGGGCCGAGCTTCAAAAGGATACTGATCTTGTGAAAATCCGTCGCCTCTGTCGAAAGTTTTAGGCAGACATACACACATACATTTATATATTGGTAGCTCAAATTTTCAACCCAAACTGATTAAAAAGCTTGCCCTATCTCTGAATACCTTTATGTAAATTTCAAATGTTTAGACCAGAAAGTGTCTGAGTAATTTGGTAGAGATCGCAGTGGTCACTTTTTTTAACTTTGACCCCTATTATGACCCCTAACATTTATTGTTTTGGGCTCAAATCAAGTTATTAAGTTAGATCCATATGCAAGGAACCTATACCTAAAATTTCAAGTGTTTGTACCCAAAATTGACGGAGGAGTTTGGTAGAGTTCTCAAAGGTCAAATCGTTGAACTTTGACCCCTTAACAGCCAAATTTCTGGTCGAAAACCAATGACAACGATTTTTCCAAATCTCACTACACTGTATATCAAATTTCGAGTATGTAGACTGAAAATTGACAGAGTTATTGCGTAGGGAAATGTACACAGACATACAGACAGACACACACACACACTTTCACTTGTATATATATATATATATATATATATATATATATAGAGAGAGAGAGAGAGAGAGAGAGAGAAAGAAAGTTTTGCTGTATCACAGTTCATCAGTGAGACTAGACTAACATACATCCTACATCTACTTGATAGTCGACAGTTCTACCTTCAAGCCATAGGATGAGCACTTGTAAATCATATCTCTGTCTTCATATAAACATAGCCATTCTTAAAGTGCTGCATGTTTTTTTATAAAGAGCTTTGCATTGCGGTAATTAAGTTACACGAGATATAATTTAACGAATATGTTTTACCAAAAAAGTAGGGCATACGTAGTCATTCACAGACAGACTGTTTCGCTGTTTCACAGCTTATTACACACATAAACACTAGAAGGACTAGGATATTCCAAGAGGCCTTCTACATCAATTTACAGAATTTATTCTTTATAAGATTCATTTTGGAATAATAAATATTTATCAGGGTATATACTTATAAGAAACAAGTGAAGCATGCATGGTCCCTTGTGAATGCACTGTGAATGAGGTATAAAAAAACATTGCTGTTCAACATTTGCCCCATCCCATTTAGCTCCAAAAGTCAAATCCTGGTTAAAATGAACAAACGGTGCGGTTTTAGGCGTTAACATATGTAAATTTGAGTTCTGCACTATGCAAAAAAAAAGAAATGACTGTTCATCATTTGTCCCCCACCCCTCATTTAATCTCAAAAGTACCCAATACTTATATTTGAGTTCAGCACCATGCAAAACTGCTAAATAGAAAATTTTGGACAAATATGGTAAAATAGTTCCAAAAATAGAGTGTTTTTATCAGCCCTAGCCCTGAGGCACACCCAAGAGTTATCACGAACTATAGACAAACAAAATTATATAGAAATCAGTTAGTTACAACTTTTCAGAAAGTTTTATAAAAATCCAAGGCATCAATTTTTTTTAATAAGCACAAAAGTGTCAATTTTAGCAATTTTAACCTGAAAGGCACCCCTAGAGGGCCAACCGGAGTTTTTACTCAGATCATGTTTAATGTTTGTGCAAAATTTCCCAAAATTCCAAGGCGTAGTTATTGAGAAAAATGCGGACAGACGAACGGACAAGGGTGAATTTACAGGTTCACCCTCCTTTTATCGGGGGGGGGGACCAAAAAATAAAATAAATAAATCTCTTATCGCAAAAGTGATTACTAAATACACTTCAATTCAATTAAAAAATATCCGCTTTTGAAATGCATTTATTTAAATTTTTGTCGAAGGCCGACATAATTTGATTTAGGACAAAAAAAAAAAAAAAATGGGTAAAATCGGAATTTTTACCTTAGCGACATCAAGTTAATAATTATTTTACTGTACGAACATGAAAAATACCTTGTCGACTTTTTTTTTTTTTTCAGAATGTATATAAAAGACTGCATATTCTTTGAAGTATATAATTCTTGTCATAATGGTCAGCTGACGTGATATTGTAAACAAACACAGACGAAATTTGATGAACAACATTATCAGTTTTTATATTTTTGCGAATCAGTCCACCGGGCAAATTATTCCTTTCAATATATAATAATCAATAGAGGATTGATTCTATAAAAATACATACGGAATCTGCATAAATTAAAATATCATGTTTAAGCGTATTGTACGATCTCGCAACGCCGAGCTGCCAGCTAATATATAGTTTATTTTTTGGAAAAAAAAAAAAAAGGATTCCAGCGGAGTGCTCTATTCTAAAGAAAAGTCCGAAAATAAGAGCGTATTATTTCTGTTTTATTTACAGAAAATTTAGTTGGGATAAGTTATCAGTACCGACTGTTTCAAGCCCGATAATTGGGGACCGTTTTAGATACCGATATCAAGCTCAGATGCGTATCGGCTGAAGAGAGCTTGATATGGGTATCTAAAACGGCCCCTAGTTATCGGGTGTGAAACCGACGGGACCGATGACTTATCTAAACTTTCTGTAAATAAAACACACACACACACACACACACACACACACACACACACACACACACACACACACATATATATATATATATATATATATATGCGACTCATACATATTCATGTATTAAAAAGAAACAGCGAATGTGTTTTAGATATCACATATTTAACGAAGTAAAATAATTATATAAGGAATATTAACGATTGAATAGACTACACCTAATTATATATTCAAACACACAAATCCAAATTAAATCTACAAAAACGTATGAACGCAGAAACGTTACCTACATATCAATAAAATATACGTAGATCAAATAAATTAAGGAATTCCCATATAATTATCTACAGTGACTTTTCAAAGAAATTATATATGTTCTTACGCGTTGCAATAATTGCACAATTATGTACAGGCAGTTAATTACACACGACAGAAGATGTAAACGTATAGATAGAAATAGTATTCGTCAACGAGGCTAGAACTCTTTCTTCTACTAGCACGTCAAGAGAAATACTTCTTTACGCCATATGTTTCGCATCTGGCGAAATTTCCAAGGGCTTCCCGTTTTCGTAACAAATGACATCAGAGTTTCAATGAATCTAAGCCCAGGGAAGCAAGACATTTATTCTCTTTGCTTCCCGACAGAAGATGCATCGCTAGTCTTTCTCTTCTCTCATGTCTTTTTTTAAAAAAAAATTATTTTATTTATTTATTTATTTATTTATTTATGGAATCTTTTGAGAGGAGGCTTCATACTTTGTGTATTTATTTTTTTGCTGACTGTTTTCCTCACCTTCATAGTTGTTGTTTCACAGCGTTTCAGCCGACTCATCATCTGGCCTTCGTCAGGTGGTTAACCGTGACGGGATAGGAATGCTAAATCTTGTAACTGTATCCCTAATAATTACTGCCTTCCATTGTTGTTGTTGTCTCACCACGTTTTGGCCAACTAATCCTCTGGCCTGCTTTGACTAGGATTGAAACTGCTATCTGTAGACAATTCTCACCTAAAACTGTAGAGACGCGCTGTCTCTATCCACTGCGCCACAGGCCCCGAAGGACGAGCAAGGTTGGATTTCATGATCCTATCAATCCAATTTATATGTATGTATGTATGTATGTATGTATGTATGCACGGCACAATCATGTTGGCATACCGGTTCTCACTAGATCACCGAAGTTAAGCGACGCTGAACCTGGCCAGTACCAGATGGGTAAGCATTTGGGAAGGCTACGTGCTGTATGTACCTTCTGGGAAGGTTGGGCGTGAGGCCAGCACCCCCACCCTTTAAAAAGAACTCCTCGCTACAAAAACATCTACAAAAAGTTGTAGATGGCCTATGCCCCTCCAGGGGCTTAAGGGCTTTGGATGGATGTATATATATATATATATATATATATATATATATATATATATATATATATATATATATATATATATATATATATAATTTTTTATTTTTTATTGAGCCCATAATAAATTTACATTACTGTTTCCATTGGATTTTCACCCCAGGAGATGAGGTAGAGTACCAATTTCATCGGAATTTATAGGTGGACTGAAATTTAAACTTACAGAAGTCGATATAAAGTTATTGGGGGGGGGGTATTAAATAGAGAGGGAGGTCGTGTGGTAGTGTGAGGAGGTTTTATAGTAGAAATTCAGTTGTGAAAAGACGCTAAAGAGCTTCTATTAGGTACGTTTGAAAAAGAAAAAAGAAAGAAAGAAAAGTAGACGTTAAATTTTGAAAATACTTAGGGGGAGTAGTGGGAGTAGAGGTTTTTAGCGTCATGGCATCTGTTGTTGTGTAAGAGGGAGTGGGAGTAAGTGATCAGTAGCTACCGTAGCAGTTGGTAAATATTGTCACCATGGCAACGTATTTTTTATGACGACGCCGGATTTTTGATCTTTTGGAGGTGCTATTGATATCTGCGTAAAATTAAAACATATAATTATATAATTCGAGATGGATGCGGATGCTGGGGGGGAAGGTATGAAGGGGGGTTCGACATATACCTGGGGGAGAAGAGGAGGAGGGGAAGATATTTAATGCGGATTAAAGTTGATTATTGATGGTAGTAAGAGGGTGGAAAGTAGGGGGGTCGATATAGACGGGGGGGAGGGGGGAAAGTGCAGTTAATGCAGTATTTACATTTTGTAGACGTTGTTAGTAAGGATAATATATGTTGAGGAAAAAAAAAAAATAAATAAAATAAGAGAAGGGGGCAGGTTCGGATAATATAGATAGGTGGGCGGATTGAGGATTATTGTTGATGATAGTAAAGATGGGGATTATTAGTTAAAGATGGGGGGGCGACATAGACCGGGGGGTGCAATTAATGCGGTATTTACATTTTGTAGATGTTGTTATTAAGGATAATATATGTTGAGAGAAGAGAAAAAATAGAAGGGGGGGCAGGTTCGGATAATATAGATAGGCGGATTTAGGATGATTATTGATGATAGTAAAGATGGGGAAAAATAGAATTATTGGTTAATGATTCGGATAATATTAATTGGTGAGGTTATTAGATGTATGTAACTAGGTTAATGGGCGGTAGAGGTGAGGGTAGATTATTAAGTAGGAAAGTAGTAGGTAAAGGTTATTGGTTGTATCCAGGAGGTAGTGGGTAGGGTATTTCTGTTATGTTAGTTTTTATATTTGGAATGGAGTAAAATTACTAAGGAGATATTGTTTGTAGTGTTTGCAATTTACTGATGTTTCGTATTTTTTATTTAAAAGTTTATCCTTGTCTTTGAAATTTGTGATAAATAATTTTTCATATAAACAAAGATGATATGGGGAGTTAATTGATTTGCAAGTGCTGTTTTTTTTTAGGATTTCTCAGGTGATAGTTGGGGTGAGTTGGCTTCTGGTTAGCTGTACGTAGTGGTTGGTGAGTGAAGTTTTGTTTGGGTGATTAGGGTTGTTTATGGAGCATTTGTGGACCCTGAATCTTTCCTTAAAGGGGGTACTTGAGATGCCTATATAGAATTTTTTATTATTAGGATCTTCTGTGGGAGTAATAGTTGCTTTATATACTACGTTTGTTGTGAGGCAGTTTTGTTGGAGTGGGCATCTGGATTTAATAATGCAGTTACATTTGCTTTGATTGTTAGTTTTATTGTTGTTGTTATTTAGTATTTTGTTGTTGTGTTTTTTAATTATATTTTCAAGGTTATTGGTGCAACTGTAACTTAATTTGCTAGTGTTGTTATTAAAGATTTTATGCAAAATATTATTGGGAGAGAAGTGTTTTTTAATTAACATGAAAATTTTTTTACCTAGTTTAGATTTTACCATATTATTGTAAGGAGGGTTGAACCAGAGGACTTTGCAGGTTCTATTCTTTTTCTTCTTAATATTAGTAGTATTGTTATTTGGGATGTTAGGTTCCAGATATGTTAATGTAGTATTGGGGTAGCCACATTTTTTTAAAGTGCTCTCGTAGAATTGTTTGTGTTTATGAAATATAGTTGAGTTGGAGGAGTTAGTGCTTAGTCTTTTTTCTATAGATTTGGGTATATGGTTAATTACGTGTTTGGGGTGGTTGGACCTGGGGTGTATATATAGGGGATATGTGGTGTTTTTTGTATAGGGTTCATAGGTATCGTTGGATAGGTTAAAGGTAACATCGAGAAAATTAACAGTTTTTATATTAGAAGCCACCTCAATTTTTAGGTCCAGTTTCTTCATTTCCTTAATCAGTTTTTTCTTGACGCTTTCACATTTTAGTCCGTTGGAGTTTTCCACTAGTATTTGGCCGTCATCTCTATAAATTCCCACGTTATTGTTTGTGATGTGTTTTGTTAGATTGTAGAGGATGAATAGGCCCACCAGGTCAGTGGCCTCCGCTGAATCAAAAGCCCCCATCGCAAGGTCGAAAGGTGTAGGCTGGTCCTTCTTAGTCCATTGGGTGTCTTGGTTTATTAATACCGTTTTTCGGCATTTTTTAATTAATAAGAAAATATTTTTGTTTGAAATATCAGTTCTCGACGATAAATCTTGGCCTGTAGACGTAAACCTCCAACGCGGGTGATTATAGAAACATGTATGCACATATGTAGCCATCAATGTTTGTATAAATAAATTTTATATATATATATATATATATATATATATATATATATATATATATATATATATATATATATAGGGTGCCCATAAAGTCTGGCTACATAATCTACAGGATGCTTCCACAAAATCTGGCTACATAATGTAGCCAGACTTTGTGGACACCCTGTATATACTTGTTTGTAATATACTGGATTTTACTGGGTTCGTATAATTCAGTAAATTTTCGTATACCAATGAATTTTAAGCCAAAAAAGAGATGACTTAAAAAGTAAGCAACAAAATTATCATATTTCATAATTGAGCATTAATATACTGCTTTAACAAAACCAAGACTTCAAAAAAGGAATTGGCAGCAACAAAAAGTGTATTTCATTGTAAGTTACAATTGTTTTATTACCGGTTGGACAATTTCAAGCATTATGGCGTTTGAAAATTTTCACATAACCAGCCTTTCTTCAGACTTTTTGAATAAAAAACACTTAAACAATAGAACATTATTTAAAGAAATTTCCCTTAAAGGAAATGAAGCATGCGAAAACATTTATACTGGACGCATCCTTTGTCAAGAGTTTATTTAAATATTAATATATCACCTAATTTTCGTATCCTTGTTTAAAAACAGGACCATTGCCAGCACCCTAAAAATGCATTACTGGATTGCTAAAAATAACAGGGACGTGCCCAGAGTAATGAAAGTTTCCATCTACGGTTAGGGTCTTTGGTGTGGTTTCAAATAGGAGTCAAATCATGCCGCCTCATATCTTCGAAATCGGCTTGAAAGTAAACACCAAAATGTACCTGGATGTACTGAAGAGAGTGGTGCAATGAGGTGGCCGCTGGCAGACCTTGGGTGTTTCAGCAGGACTCAGCGCCCATCCACAAGTCCAAAGAGACCCAGGATTGGCTTCAGAAGGAGTGCTACAACTTTGTACCCTACTCTCACTGCCCTCCCGAACCCCCTAGACTATTCTATTTGGTCCTACGTCGAGAACATTATCAATATGACCTCCCACAATACCAAAGCCAGCTTAAACGCCGCCATCCGCTAATTATTCGCTTGTGGAAAAGGCATGCTCTCAGGTCTGGACCTATATCTAGGCGGTGATTGAGGCTGAAGGCGGCTACATTGAATAGATGACAGCTCTATTACATAATCAAGTTACCTGCAATGATCGCCAGAGATCATCAAACGCACAGGTACGCAACACACGCATGGTCTTACATATTTTCCACCAAAATGTACTGTCTTTATAAAAAAATGTGTAAATATATTTTACTTGTTTTAAATAAAGCCTACGGATTCACACATATAAACTTGGTATCTATTTTCATTAATTTATGTCGTTCGATCACGTAATGCTACTGCAACAGGATGTTGGAAATTCTGTACAGACTTTCGAGTTCAACAAGATACCCCTGAAGAAGGTTGAAGGTTACACCGACCGAAACATTATGCCAATAGCACTCAAGAACAGTAGTCTGACGAATCTAAATAGAAGGAGTGTTAATAGCTTTTTTTTTTCTGGTTTCTTATGAGATGATTAGAAGAATCCAAATCATACGAGTTATTATTTTTATTACTAGAATTGAAAATAACTGCATCTTCCTGTCGAGTTAAAAAGAACAACAGAGACCCTCCCTCGATGTATATGAATATTTCAACTGGTTTTCCTGTTTACCTATTTACAATGACTCCCCACGAGACAGAGTTAGACACCAGGGTCGTTTTTTAACGTGGAGAAAAGGAACAAAAAAAAAATTGTCTCAGTCGTGAAGGATTTCTCCTCCACTGAGAGAGAACAAGAAATTGAAGTGCAGCATCTGAAGAACAGATGGTATTTATTTGCTCCCCCACCGAGCAAATTAGGCACAAGGCCGATTTTTAATGTGAGGAGTGAAGGGAGGGGGAAGGGGAAAAGGGGACCAGCTCCTGAGAGGTGGGAAATGGGAGCTGGTTAAAGGTCAGACATGTGGGGTTGCCCCCACATCTGGTCTTTGCTAGTCATAGCTAGTCATAGCTTGCAGTATCTGCCGGAACAGATGCTACACTTTGATCTTGTCACGAGGGCCAATTTCAACTGGTTTTTATATGAAGTTATAAAGCATATACAAAAAAACAAATAAAAACGAAATAAAAATAAAAAAAACGATAAATAAAAAAGGTATTCGGCCATTTAAAAATAATTAAAACTTGCCACAGCATTGTTATAGCTAAAGAAAGACTTAAATCCCTGTCGTTTTGTCCAACGGTTGTTAAGCTTTGGTTTATTTTAATCCGAAAATGCACTGAAAAACACAAGAAATTTCTTTCTTCTGCAAACATATTCTTCCGACTACTGAATCGTATGAGTAATTAAAAATTGTGATTTATTTTAATTTTATTTATTTTATTTTATTTTTTTGGTGTTATTTACGAACACTTCTCCCGTTGATCTAACTTGATGGTTGCAGGTTCGATCTCTCGCTACTCGCTAGGGAAACGTGCTAGTCAAGCCGAACTGAAGAGCTTTGATACAGCAAAACAGCCTGTCTATGAACGGATATAAGAAAAAAGGAAAAAAAAAAAAAACTTTCACAAAATTTGTTAAATAGAAAACGGGCATCATTAGCTGCCTACCATGTAGCTGTTTCGGATATATATATATATATATATATATATATATATATATATATATATATATATATATACGTCTTATTTTTTATTACCGTATTGCATATTCGCTCTACAACAGTATTGAGCACTTTCTTCAGTTTTTATTAATTACTATTTCTACCATATATATTATGTCAGGTCATGTCATATGCTACTGGTACCATGTAACCCAGTACTACCTGCCTCATGGTCGGGTCACCGGCGACTAACCTGGTTCCTCCACCAAACTTGTTTGGTGAGGAGGGCGGCTAGTCTCCCTGAAGAATTAAAAACAAGACCTTCCTAAGGGCGAATGAACTCTTTTTCTGGGTCAACGGCCAACTAGCACCGTGTATATTTGTGTGTGTGTATATGTGTATTGGGGTAGAGAGGGCTCCCGTAAGCCGTGGTGAAAGCAACCTTTCTAGGAGAAGCAAATTTCTAATTTAAAAAACCCTAAAGCGGAAGACCAGTACCCGCATTAAGCTGGTCTGCAGTTTAATTTGTTGCTAGCTATCTTGCTCTTGCTTGTTGCTGGATCTCAACATTTTTGAACCGAGAGAGAGACTTAGCTGTCGTACAAAGCTAAGACTCTGTAACATCATATTTATATAGATACTCCCTCAGACATTTGAAATCATTGATTTTAAATGTCTGAGGGAATGGCACTCGTCTGACAAGAGGTTTCAAACATCATATATATATATATATATATATATATATATATATATATATATATATATACATACATATATATATATAAGTGAAAGTGTGTCTGTCTGTGTATATTTCCCTACGCAATAACTGTCAGTTTTTAGTCTACAGACTCGAAATATGATATACAGGGTACTGAGATTTGGGAAAATCTTTGTAATCCGTTTTTGGCCAGACATTTGGCTGTTAATGAGTCAAAGTTTAACGATTTGACCTTTGAGAACTCTACCAAGCTCCTCCGTCAATTTTGGGTCTAAACACTTGGAATTTTAGATATAGGTTCCTTGGACATGGATCTAATTTAATAACTTGAGTTGAGCCCAAAACAATAAATGTTAAGGGGTCATAATAGGAGTCAAATCTAAAAACATTGATCTCTGCGGTCTCTACCAAATTACTCAGACAAGTTCTGGTCTAAACATTTGAAATTTTACATAAAGAGTATTCAGAGATAGGGCAAGCTTTTTAATCGGTTTGGGTCGAAAATTTGAGTTACCAATATATAAATCTATGTATGTATGTATGTTTGCATGTCTGCCTAAAACTTTCGACAGAGGCGACGGATTTTTACCAGATCAGTATCGTTTTGAAATTCGATCTTTCAGACGACAAATATCAAAAAATTGGCTAAACGCATTAATATCTTCACCTTCAATTGGGCACTTTTCTACAGGATAACTTGGTGCTTATTTAAAACTAGTCTGGGTGCTCGGCGTTGCCCGGGTGTTTGGAGGTGTGTGTTAAGAGAAAAAAAAAGTGGTAGTAGGCAGGCAGGCTCGAACCCGTACCGTGAAGGAGGAAAAGAACGTAAAAAAAATTTTTTTTTTAATGACGTTTTTGCCGTTTCGTCCATTGCCAAACCGGAAGTGGCCAAGGTTTAAATTAACGCAAGTCAAACGAAAAGAGGGGAAGACTTCCGAAAATATTAGCGAAAAAAGTGACCCCTCCTTGTAGAAAAGTGCCCAGTTGAGGGTGAAGAAATTAATATCTTTAGCTAATTTTTTTATATTTGTCGTCTGAAGAGTCGAGCTTCAAAATGATACCAATCTCATGAAAATCCGTCTCCTCTGTCGAAAGTCTTAGGCAGATATGCAAACATACATACATACATTTAAACAGACAGGTAAGATTGATATAATAGATTACACTTATTTAAAAAAAAAAAAAAATCACTATGATGTACGTGCTCGTCACGGAACAAAAATGTCTTATTCCAAAAAGCACGTAAATTAATCAGGTATGTTTTTTAACGAAAAAAAATAAATGAATAAAAACTTACGATTTTTAACAAGTGTAATACTAAATGTATCCATTATAAGGCTGATTCTGATCTCGATAGTTCGAATTAGGTTGTCTCCTTATTTATTCAACATAGCTGATCAAAAATCATACATCTTGCTTCATCATAAAATTTGATTTTCTTAGTTAAAAAAAACGAACAAAAAACTGCTTGATCAATTTTTCTGATTTTTGGAATATGACGTCTTCGTTTCATCAGGAGTATGTACATCATAAAGATTCTTCTGTATTTTTTTTATAATAATTGTAATTTTAAAGAAGCACCCTACATTTAATATTTGGATAATTTTATTATATCTACGAGATTTGCCAGCTTTTTTTGGGATCCTTTTTTATTACAGGAATGGATATCCACCCAAGACCCCTAGCCTTTAACTTTCGGCCATGGAAAGTGGTGACTCATTAGTATATTTTATGGAAGTCCTTTAAAAAAATAAATCAATACTTATATTTATATTTACAGTGAATTGACCGTTCATATCTAGTATTTAGAAAGTTGTCTTTGTTGGGGAATCACTACTTAATCGTTGGTACCGAAAAAGAATGCATTATTTAGATTTGTCTGCTTTTTTGGGAGATCCTTTTTTATTACAAGAACTAGCCTGGGTGCTTGGGTGCCTGGGTGCCTGGTGTTGCCCGGTGTTGCCCGGGTGTTTGGAGGTGTGTATTGAGCAAAAAAAAGTGGTAATAGGCAGGCAGGCTTGAACCCGTGACGTGAAGGTGGAAAAGAAAGTGAAAAAAAGCAAACACACTGACGTCTTACCCCTACTCAATGACGGAAGTTCGGAACGTTAAAATTAGGCAAAATCAATCCAACCGATACAATGGCTTACAAAAATGACTCACAAAAAATCGATCCCTCCTTGTAGAAAACTGCCCAGTTGAGGGTGAAGAAATTAATGTTTTTGGCCAATTTTTCGATATTTGTCGTCCGGGTCGTCGAGCTTCAAAGTAATACCGATCTTGTGAAAATCCATTGCCTCAGTCGAAAGTTTTAGGCAGATATACAAACATACATACATACATACATATATTTAAGCAGACAGGTGAGATTTATATTATAGATGAATATCAACTCAAGATCCTTATCCTTGAGTATCTTTCGGCCTTCGAAAGTGGTGACTAATTAGTAAAAGGAAAAAAAGGTTTTCTTTCAAAACCAGGTGAGACTTTTTTGCCGAAGGGTCACATCGGCTTTTCATTAATTAAGCCTCCTCTTACTTATATAGATAGTGCACAGCTTTTGTGGAACATTAGAGGCAAAATATCCTATGTGCTCGCAAATTCTTATATATAATGAATAAACACGAGCTGCTAATTAATCGAGATATTAATTACATAAGCCTTAATTACAAAAGGCTTCATTTGTTTCTATGCTGCACAAAACACCAATATACTTTCGCAGGAAAAACGTATTTGCGAACATAAATTTAAAAAGAAACCTAAAAAAAAAAAAAAAATTATGTGAAATCTTTGTCGAAATATTATCTCCATATATTTAAAACAGTTCAGGTGAAATGAATGGGGGCAGAGATCTATTTCATAATGATATTTGCAGTTAAATGAATTCACAACATTTTTTAATTACATTTTCAATTTTGTTAATTAAATAGATAAATTTATGCATGCAAATATGTTGATCAGTTATCTCCCCTGCTGTGTTCCTCTTCTCGAATGCTGATAAAAAAAAAGAATGCTAACATATCGAATGCACGTGCCCCCTTTTAAAAATATATGACGGGTGTCATACAGCAATTCTCATTTAGGAAAAGTAAATATAATCATATTTTTGTAATAAAACTATATCTGCTTTCTCTTACTACCAATCGAATATTATATAGCCATTTATGATGGTTAAGTTCTTCATTATTTCTTGAAGGCCAATGTTGAACTTATTCACACACACACACACACACACACACACACACACACACACACACACACACGGTGCCTTTTATAGATATGTAGAAATTTATTGTTCGTTGTCCCAATCTGATTTTCCTATTTTATAGTTTATTTATTTAGTTTCTTGTCAGTTATTAAATACTGTTAGTATATTTGTCCCGGTGTTAAATGAGATCCGGTTTCAATAAGATGTACTTGATTAATTACTTACTGCCAATATTGAGAAGTGATATACAAATTACCATTAGCAAATTAAGTGATGCTCTTTTTGTAAACAAATTAAGCTTAGGTATTTGGACAATGTCAAAACATCGTTAATTCACTGCCAACATAGCATCAGCCGAATAGCGCAACGGTTAGAAGCTCTGACTGTCGTTTGGGCGATCGGGTTTCGATCCTGGCTTCTTAAGTAGTTTCTTGTCTAGCCGCACTGATGAGCTGCGAAACAGTACTGTATGGATGACTTATATATATATATATATATATATATAGTTGAGATGGTAATTAATAAAAACTGGAGAAAGTGCTCAATACTGTTGTAGAGCAAATATGCGTTTTATTTTTTATTACCGTATCTTTCTGTTAAGTTACATTATTGTTTCGGCTACACGGCCGATTTTTTGCCCGGCTGTAGCGTCCTCAGACTTTTCAGAAATTACATTTCTGTAAAAGTCTGAGGACGCTACAGACGGCCAGAAAAAAACGGTCGTGTAGCCAAAACAATAATGTAACTTAACAGAAAGATACGGTAATAAAAAATAAAACGTATATATATATATATATATATATATATATATATATATATATATATATATATATATATATATATGTAAGTAAATTTTTGGTACAGCAAAATGGAAGGAGAAATTTCAGAGGAAACATAATTTAATTTAAATACCAAAAAACAAGAAATGGGCAGGTGAAATTAAAATTTCCTTAAGGCCTTATCGTCTGACCCTCTAAGAGGAAACGTCAGAATGATAAATTAAAAACTAAGAAAACGAATGAGGGAAGAGGGGAATTTTGGTTTCAGTTGGAAGAACAGTGAAAAAAAAAAAAAAATTCTCACTGTTCAGGTGGTTTTAAATCAATGAATATCTCCAACTGATGTTTCAGAATCTTTTGTCTACACAGGCTAGATTCTGAAACATCAGTTGGAGATATTCATTGATTTAAAACCACCTGAACAGTGAGAATTTTTTTTTTTTTTTTTTTTCACTGTTCTTCCAACTGAAACCAAAATTCCCCTCTTCCCTCATTCGTTTTCTTAGTTTTTAATTTATCATTCTGACGTTTCCTCTTAGAGGGTCAGACGATAAGGCCTTAAGGAAATTTTAATTTCACCTGCCCATTTCTTGGTATTTTTTTTTTTTTTTGGTATTTAAATTAAATTATGTTTCCTCTGAGATATATATATATATATATATATATATATATATAATGTGCCACATTTGCGAGCTGAGCACTATGGTAAGTGAAATCGGTGTCATCAGTGAAAATGCAAGGTTCTGCATAAAACAAATGGGGCACTTTCCAGCAATTAACAGTGCTTATATAAACATTAAGATTTTGCTTGGTTACAGCAGGTGACTAATAAGAATGCCATTGTCGACTAGATAGTTGAGTTTCGATCTTTACCTCAGGTACTTGCCAGTCGAGCCACAGTAAAATATATGTAGATAATGTGTAGGGTTTTATATTTGCGAAAATATATGTAGATCATATGTGGGGTTTTTATATTTGCGAAAATATATGCAGATAATTACGTGGGATTTTTATATTTGCGAAAATATATGCGGAAATATGTGGGGTTTTATATTTGCAAAAATATATGTATATAATATGTGGTGTTTTATATTTGCGAAAATATATGTATATAATATGTGGGGTTTTCATATTTGTAGAAATATCTGTCTTTTTATATTTGTGAAAATATATATAGATAATATGTGGGGTTATTATATTTGTGAAAATATATGCAGATAATATATGGGGTTTTTATATTTGTGAAAATATGTGCAAGTTATAAGTGGGGTTTTATATTAGTGAAATATATATTCAGAAATATGTGGGAGATTTATATTTGTGAAAATATATGCAGAAAATATGTGGGGTCTTTTATATTTGCGAAAATATATGCAGTAATACGTGGGTCTTTTATATTTGTGAAAATATATGCATATATTATATGTGAGGTTTTTATATTTGTGAAAATATGTGCAGATAATATGTGGGGTGTTTATATTTGTGAAAATATATGCAGATATTATATGTGAGGTTTTTATATTTGTGAAAATATATGCAGATAATATGTGGGTTTTTTATATTTGTGAAAATATGTGCAGATAATATATGGGGTGTTTATATTTGTGAAAATATATGCAGATAATATGTAGGGTGTTTATATTTGTGAAAATATGTGCAGATAATATATGGGGTGTTTATATTTGTGAAAATATATGCAGATAATATGTGGGGTGTTTATATTTGTGAAAATATATGCAGATATTATATGTGAGGTTTTTATATTTGTGAAAATATGTGCAGATAATATGTGGGTTTTTTATATTTGTGAAAATATGTGCAGATAATATATGGGGTGTTTATATTTGTGAAATTATATACAGATAATATGTGGGGTGTTTATATTTGTGAAAATATGTGCAGATAATATGTGGGGTGTTTATATTAGCGAAAATATATGCAGATAATACGTGGGGTGTATATATTTGTGAAAATATATGCAGATAATATGTGAGGTCTTGTACTAATACGAATAAAACAAACAAACAAACAGAAAACAACTCTATAACAACACTAGCAAAAATACCCGCGCTTCACGCGAGGCTTTGCTATATGCTTGGGTACCGGCTTAACAGGCATCGTTGCAGTAAGAGGATGTTGTAAGAGCAACTATTTATTAAGGTGTTTAAAAAATTTTAACTACCTCCTAAATTGATTGAAATCTTACTATGAACTTTAAAGCAAATATGTTATACCAAATTTGACACTTTTTTGTTACACAAAAAATTGCAACAATTACAAAGAATTGCAATGGTTAACATTGGTTTAATTGGTTGAAAGAATGAGAGTTCAAGAGGATGATCTGATTCAAATTACAAAATAGTTTACTGGAATTATGGCTGGCGGGCCCCGGGATTGTGACGAATTCCAACTTGGTGTGCACCATCTCTAGGTAGAGGAGTTTATGTAGAGCTGCACTAAATATAGCCCTAACCTTTGACCTTGATGATTAAAAATTGTGTGCACCATCACTATCATAATGTCAGGTTTGGTCCTGATCTGTCCAGTGGTGTGGGCTCTAGGAGAGTATATATGCATAAGCTATGACCTTAATCTTTGACCTTAACCTTGAAAAATGATGTGCACCATCCCTAGGTTTGGTTGGTTGTTTTTGTTTTACTGCATATCAACCCTTTTTAGGTTATTTAATGCCGAATCCAGTGATTTTGAAGAACATTTTTTAATAGAATATATTTGTTGTTTTCAAGTCGGTTTCTATTTAACCCATAGTTGGGACACTAACAGGTACTACCACTCCAGGTCAGAGTGGACCTGGGAGCAATGGTAATTAAAGGGTGGCTCCGCACTCCCCAAAGGCCACAAGCTGGGGCCTAACCACTGGATATAGTTTAAGGTCATATCCAGGACTCCTAGGTTTGGGACCATCAGCGTGCCAGGTTTGGTCATGATCCAGTGGTGTGGGATGGTCCATGATCCAGTGGTGTGGGATGTAGGAGAGTATATATACAAAGGCTATGAATTTGACCTTTGACCTAACCTTGAAAAATGGTGTGGACCATCCTGAAGTTGGGGATCATAATCATGCCAGGTTTTGTCATGAACCGTCCAGTGCTGGGGGGCTGTAGTAAAGTTTTACACACAGACAGACACACGAACGCTACTACTTTATATATAGAGATTAATAGATTTTAAAAGAATCAGAATTGGGGAAAATATTCCCAAAATCGTCCCATCACTAATATAATTTGAGATAATTAATGAAAATACGAGACACCGAAAGAAGCATAATAAATAAGTGCACTTATGCCATGATATAATTTACGTCACCGGAAGATTTCTTTATCATTCATCATTCCAATTTACCAATCTAATGCAACTCTCACCTGATTTCCTCTTCCAGTAAGCTGCCTCCCCTGCATCTACTGTAAGCAGACAGCATGTAATCTTGAATCCAAACACAAACACAATCTCAGTTTCCAAGATAATTTATTGTTAATATTACCAATTATATTTCATAGCCTTTTATCACAACTATTTTATTATTATTATTATTATTATTATTATTATTATTATTATTATTATTATTATTATTATTAAGTGTTCGTTATGACGTATGTTATAAAACAACTAATAATTTTTAGTTTTTTCTTTTATGTTTCTTGTTTAAATATATGAAGATTTATAGAAACAAATAAAATCCATTAGTCTTACACTTTGACTGTACATATATCATCTGGATGAAATTTTACTGTACATATATTGTCTGGCTAAAATTTTACTGTATATATACTGTCTGGCTGAAATTTTACTGTATATATATTGTCTGGCTAAAATTTTACTGTATATATATTGTCTGGCTAAAATTTCACTGTATATATATTGTCTGGCTAAAATTTACTGTATATATATTGTGTCTGGCTAAAATTTTACTGTATATATATTGTGTCTGGCTAAAATTTTACTGTATATATATTGTCTGGCTAAAATTTTACTGTATATATATTGTCTGGCTAAACTTTTACTGTATATATATTGTCTGGCTAAAATTTTACTGTACATATATTATCTGACTAAACAAACATTATGAAATATTTCAACGAAAAAGCAATTTTTGTAACCATTTGGGCATAATTCCTTTATGGACTGGTGCTCTGGGCCCGTACAAATATCTATAGGATGTTAGGGGTTAATTTTATTAAAGTTTTACATTTTGGGTTACAATATTTAAGGTTACAGTTTTAAACTCTATACTGTTGATTCTTCTGATTTTCGATTAAATGATTTTTTTTTCTGATTTGCTAGTCAAGAAAAACTTTGTAGATACTGTGAAAAAAAGAAAAAGTTTGTAAGTCTAGGATTTAAACTTCCAAGACCGTTGAAAATGGTTGGTAACTTCTCCAAGATGAAAAAAAATGACAAAAGAAATCTAACAAAAATCTGTGGTATTCGCACAAAAGGGAAACAAAAACAGGAATCAAAGGTGCCGTTTCACAAATTCAATTTCTGAGCAACAGGAGATGACATTAGGTATTTTTCTCCAACATTTATTTTCTTTTATAGTAAATAAAAGCGCAATATCAGGAAAACACAATAATAAATAAAATCTAATAACAGTTACATGATAAAAAAAACGCATTAAAAAAAACGCATTAAAACAAACGAAAACCAACTGTGTTAAATCTGCTCAGCATTTTTACACGACCAAATCAAAATCTTACATCGCCTTTTGGAGCAAAGAATTTTAAACTGAAGTGATAAGGGAGATAACTCAATTTGAGCTTGGTTTTGTTTTACAGTATATCAACCCTTTTGGGGAGATTTTAATGTCAAATCAGGCCATTTTTGCAAACGTTTTCATGCTTCAAGTTTTTTATATCTTCAAATATTTATTCATGGTGTTTGCTTTGATTGTTTTAAGGCATATCAATCTATTTCGGGCTATTCAATGCCGAATCCAGTAATTTTGGGAAAAGTTTTTATTCTGCAAGTTCTTTGTATTTTCAAATATTTATTCATAAGGTTTTTGTTTTTGTAGAAGAAAATTGTTGTTTTTGTTTTTGGTTCTGCCGACAGCGAGCGTGTTTTGCAAAATTAACAATGTCATAAGACCGGTGTCTTTGGTTAGTTGATTAGTTGGTTGATTAGTTGGTTAGTTGGTTGGTTGGTTGTTTTTGTTTTACTGCATATCAACCCTTTTCAGGTTATTTAATGCTGAATCCAGTGATTTTTGAAGAAAATGTTTTTGATAGAATATATTTGATTTTTTTTTTTTCAAGTCAGTTTCTATTTAACCCATAGTTGGGATCCTAACAGGTACTACCACTTTGGGTCAGAGTGGACCTGGGATCAATGGCAATTAAAGGGTGGCTCCACACTCCCCAAAGGCCGCAAGCTGGGGCCTCACCATTCGGATATAGTTTAAGGTCATATCCAGGACCCGGTGTCTTTGTATTACCAAGTTATTAGCTGTCATACGACAGGAAGTCATTGATGGTCTCTATGATAATAAATACTAAAACTAGGTAACAAAAGAGAAAAAAATGACAGGAAAAGTGATACGAGAGTTGTTGTTTTCATTGTAGAAAGATTATTTATAAAATCAATTCAGTCTTGTTTTAAAGGTTAATAGTGGGTCATTGGCCGTTTTCTACCTACCTATCCCTCGGCTAACATTCACGTCTGCGGAGATGGTGGAAGGGTAAAGAGAATTCCAAGCAAATACAATTAGAAGCTTTAAAATATAAACTTTCGTTTCGCAATGTTTTTTAAATCTGCAACACATTTTCTTGAAAAAATAATTATATAGATTTCAGTTTTCTTACATTTGGAGGTTAAAATCTGACACCCGATCAATATCGGGTATATCTTCTAGTATTCCCTACACTATAGTAAAGACGTGTGTGTGTGTGTGTGTGTGTGTGTGTGTGTGTGTGTGTGTGTGTGAAATTACTTTGAATATTGTATTCTTTGTTCAAATAATAAATGTTTTGCATGGAAAAATTATATTTTTCTGAATTAAATCTATTAAACGGTATGCAAATGCTTATTTAATAAGCATTTGATGAATCATTTGCGAGCACCGATCCATAGTCCTGTGGTTAGAGCTGCCAACTGTCAACACAGTGGTTGTACTTCGATCAACGGCTAGGGAAATATGCTAGTCTAGCCACACTGATGAGTTGTGATACAACAAAACAATACTGTATGTAGATAACTATATATATATATATATATATATATTCATTGGTTAATAAAATATGTTAAGTTATTCTTATCACTTTACAAGCATTTGAGTTATTAATATTATTAAATATGGCAATTAGATCAGCCAGTTCTTGCCAGAAGCAAGAAAATTAATTACACACACTTTCCTGTAATGCAAAAGTTAGCAAGTAAAAGCGTGCCTTTTTTTAGCCGGGTAAAACCAATTATAAGTTGTGAGGGGAAGCGAGAAAGCAAACTGCCTCAAGTTTGAAAAGGATGTGACAGAGAAAGCAGAAAATGGAAACATACGACTGAAAAATTTAGTGGGCTGCTGTTCATGTAACCATTCAAAACAAGACCAGATTTTTTAGGGACTCGTGGCATAGTGGATAAAATACTTGTTAAAATTCAGTCATAAGTTACACTCTTCTGGAAGTTTATGCTTCAATCCTCAAAGCCACACTCAAAGTATAATTGTGAGTTACTCAGAACTTCTACCCAGTCATGGCTGACAGAGCAAGCTTCCTCCGTGAATTAAATATGGAGTTCCATTCAAAAAATCTGAAATTTACGAGTTTGACAGAAACGTTGTGAAAATAATACTCAAGAACACTAGTTCGAAGAATCCAAATAGTATTTTTTTAATGTTTTAAATACTGGTGATTGTCTCCGAGTTTATCGAATTTTCTTTAAAACGGACTCCAACCTTTGTTTAATTGTGAGGACGAAAAATTGGCAAGTGAAAGGACGCTTCATAAAACCATCCTTCATATAAAGCAGCCCTTGCTATAACCATTGAGCTGACACCATACTTTAATCGATAAACTTAATAAAAATGATTTATGAATTCGGAAGGAGAATTTTACCAGCATCATAAGAATAAAAAGCTAGTCGCAAAACAAAATAAAAACACTCAATCTTTTCTATTAAACTAAATAATATGAAATTTCTGTTAATTTTGATTAAGCGACATTAATAAAAATTATCCATTTTTCCAATAACCAATTATAGGAAGTAAATAAAATACACACGTATGCAAATATAGACGAGAGGGTATGAACATTTCAATTTAATAAAGCCAACGTGCAGAGTAAGAAAACCAATGATCTAGTCATTAGAAAATGGATTTTTGAATCGAAAGCCAAATGAGTCGAGGGTTCATTCATAATGTTTGCATAAAGCTCGTCAGCGGCAAATTGATTGTTAACTTTTAGAAGGCTTTCACGGCGTTTCTTACCAGAAAAACTGAGCGCAGATAATTTTATTTATCAGCTAGTTCGATCAGGTGTCCGGCGTTGCCCGGTTGTAAAATACGCTGTTTAAATATATTTTAAGTTATTATGATTTCGTATTTATTATTACAAAGCCAATTCTCTCTTGAATATTATATTGTACCTAATATATAGTATATGGCATGATCACATTATCACCCACCGGTTCTTGTTAAATCACCGAAGTTAAGCAACGTTGAGCCTGGTCAGTACCAGATGGGTGACCAACTTGGGAATTACAGGCACTGTATGTAGGAGGACGTCGACACCTCCCTGCAAAAGCTGCAAAAATCTAATGTCATCAACTTCCTTAACGAGGATATACATGCGACTGGGAATGACTTATAAATTTCATAATCCCATAAAACTTCCTCCTTTAAAGGAAGCTTGTTAAACCTGCTTAGGATTAGTTCCGCTTTGGTGGTGGTGGTGCTGGTGCTGGTGCTGGTGATCATATATTGTACTGATTTCAAAAGTTAAACAAAAAATGACTTTGGTGCCATCAGCTAGAATTGAAACCAAAGCATCTACTGCTCCAGTCGCATTCCCTACTGTTGGAGCTATCGACAGATAGATAAGAAAAATATAAAATTAAATCACTTCAAGGTATGAATGAATAAATTTGCACATGCGCAAAAGTAACAGAAATATGTCAGCAAGTTGAAATGAACATTTTGCATTTCAATTTGCCAACATATTTCTGTATGCGTTATTTATCCATCCAAAGAAAGATTTTGCTCGTTATAAAACTATTCCTGGTGTATAATTACTATTTTCTGTTAATTTCAGTGTGATGTGACAAGTAGTGTAGGTGTTTATTGGTTAAATATTTTCACACAGACATACATACATACATCTACTGTTTTATTTATATAGATTTATGGCTTCTATCATCAGTTGGTATTAAGAAACGCGCACGGATGCACATGGGCACATATTGATTTTAGGTTGTTCGAAATGCGAATGATTCCAATAATATAACTGAATGGTAACAGTTTTTGGTACAAAAAGAATATTCGTTCAAAAACAAAAAAACAAAAATAAAGAAACAACAAAAAAACAACAAAAACAATAAAAAATCAGGTAAAATTAATTTCTCAAAAAGAACACCAATTTTATGCTTATTTCATTATCTCCATTCAATCTCTGGAGACAATGGATAACCCCCGTAAGAGTGACTGTGCCTGTAATTGTAAAGCAAGCGTTATGCAATCTCCAACCCTACATCTGCTGAGTCAGCACTGTCTGATTCCAGTGGCCAAAAGAAGTGCTAGACGACTAAAAACAATGCCGAGATAAGCAGAGAACACATACAGCACTTGGTATTCCCAAATGGTTAATTAAAAAGTTGAAGACCTATGAAGACGGGAGTGGTAGCATAAAAAGTGGCGACCTTTTGTATTCCAGAATTTATTTTTCTACATTATCACCAACATTCTCAACGCCAGGAATTAAATGATGCATCTCTGCTTCTGAAGCACGTCCATGACAGAGGTTGCTTTCTTAGAGTTTCACTACGTCAATATCTGTGAAAGAAATGAAACTTTCAGGTCATGAATGCATAAGTTTAGTCATCATAACAATGCAATTCACAATCTCCTCTGATCCATTCAGGCAGAATTTTAAACAATAGGAGACATTACTTTTGGCACACCCCTTGTATGTAACTTTACAAGTGTAGTATGATTGTGGAGTAATGTTTAACGTTCTTAGTGTTATAACTAGTGTTGGGACGATTAATCGGAATTGGGAAAATCAGAAGTTTTGGGGGTTATCTGAAAAATATGCCTAATTTCTGATTCCAAAAACGATTCTTTTATTTTGATTTTTTATTTGCTTTTTTTTTTACTTTATTTTACATTGTTGGTATTAATTATGAAATGATAAATATTTATTGTCTTTAACTACCAGTGAACCTAAAATCTATAGGTTATAATAACTAATTTAGGTATGACTGGAAAAAAATGCCACACTAAAAATGGCACATATAAAATCACGAGTGGATAAAACGAATAATGTCAATTAGTTTAGCAAATCAATATTTTCAGTCAGAGGAAAACATTGAAGAACACTATAAAGATCGATTCGTGTAATATATCATCTTCCATCATCACCAGCAGTAGTTTATAGGAAATATCTGAATTATTACGTAGCATTTTATAATAATATGAATAAAAAGTCTATCACAAGATATTTAAAATTTTAAAAGAATCAGTAATTGTATTGGAATCAAGAATTTAGAACAGAATCGATAATCGTATCAGAATCGGGAATTTAGAACAAAATCAGTAATATGGAATCGGGAAGTTAGGAAAAACTCGGTAATTGTATCGGAATTGGGAATTTAGAAAATAATCTCTAATCTTATCAGATATTTGGAACAGAATAGGAAATCATATCTGAATCTGGAATTTAGAACACAATCAGCAATCATATCGGAATTGGGAATTTAGAACAGAATCAGTAATCGTATTGGAATCGGGAATTTTCAACAGACTAGGTAATTGTATTAGAATTAGGAATTTAGAACAGAATTGGTAATTGTCTCGTAATTGAAAATTTAGAACAGAATCGGTAATCATATCGGAATCGGAAATTTAGAACAGAATTGGTAATTGTCTCGTAATTAGAAATTTAGAACAGAATCAGTAATCATATTGGAATCGGGAATTTAGAACAGAATTGATAATTGTTTCGTAATTAGACATTTAGAACAGAATCGGTAATCATATTGGAATCGGGAATTTAGAACAGAATCTGCAATTGTGTCTGAATTGGGGAAAAATATTTGAATCGTCCCATCACTAGTTGTAACCTTGTTTTTTTTCTTCAATTCATTCATTTAACTATTATTTATATCTTTGGACTTTTCTTTTACAAAACAAAGGCGAATACACAGCACTTGTTTCTTCATTGTATCTTGCCAGCTCGTGTTGCATTAAAAAGAAACAAAAATATTAAATTATTTAATTTCTTAGACTTTGGAAAGTGTTCCTCCATTGCTCTGCATGTAAACTTCATCTCTCACCGAATGATTAGGAGTCTTGCAATTGAAAAGCCGCATACAATTGCTATCATGACATAAACCGAGATCGGCTTGATGCCGCCGGCTAACGAAGCCATAAATAGTGCGCGTTCGTTTCTGCTTATTCTGTGTTCGCGTTTATTCAACATTTCATTCCATTGTCATTTGCTGCGAAGATGTCATTTTTTTTGTTTGCGAAAAGTCTATTTTCTAATATTGCTAATAAACACTTGGAAACGAATCAGCTGCAACATATACACACAGATGTATACGATTGTAAGCATTTTGGTTTCTAATAACAGATTGGAATGTTTCATCGTGAAAATCTCTTGAATCCTTTTTCAGATGTTGAGAGCATAGAAAGCAAGAATTGCATTTTGAATGTCAAAAAGTTCTTGGTCTTCATTTTATCTGATGACAGTGACAATAACTATTTATATCGGCAAATATTTCGTGCCATAATTAACGTTGGACGACATGTTGAATTATTTTTGTTTCCTCTTACAAAATACTTATTTTTTTTATCAAGACATTATTTTCTATATTTTAATCCGACAAGCACCTGACTTTGGTAGTAAGCTAAAAATGGGAGGTAGAGAGTTCAATTCTTGGGTGGTTTCTCTATGATTCTACAATTCTGTGGACAGTAAATCATACAGAATTATTCTCATATTGATCTTAAAATAACTCTTAGAAATTTTAAGGAATCTTATATCACGTAGAACAGTGAAAAGGAAAAATAAAAATATATATGAGAATGCTTGAAATAATAAAAAAAAAATAGATAAATACAGTCAATAATAAATTGCGAACCATAGCACCAAATAGAATGCTATTATATTTAACTAGTAGGGCGACATGACGTTACCCGGGATGGAACAATGATCAACGAATATTTTACACTCTCATATTTTTTTATTGTAATTGAAATCGTTAAAATCGATCATTTTTCAATCAACTCAATCTAGTTATGGACCTATCACATTGCATCGGAAAGAAGCTCCACATGCCTCCCGACAATGACTTAGTTCACAATACATTGTAGTTTACATTGCACTGTAGAGAACCTACCGTTGATTTTGTAAAATATTTTATATATAGTCTTGAATTAAAGTTTAAAATGCAAAAGTCAAGTATCATGGTCCAGTTGTGCTTTAAACAGAAACACTTCGAACGCGCCCCCGTCATATCAAAGAACCTACTGTTGGTTTCATATGTCGGGCGTTTTGATTATGTGTTAATAAAACTTCTCAAATGCACTTGTGATGTTAGGCTGTGTAAGGTGTTGACTTTGATAAAAATCGCCTATTTTTTCTTTCATTGGATTATTTCGATTAACGAGTATTGATATTTATCATTTTTTTCTTTTTCCCTACCGTGGCGTCATTTCGCCCACAGTTCGGCATTTACATACGCGCACCCGCTCTCTGTTATAAGTTTTTTTTTTTTTTTTTTTTTTTTTTTTTTTACACAGTGATCACCACTTATCAAGGCCCGGAAGCCACTCAGGGATAAGGGTTATTGCAAGTACATTACGTTAGTGAGGAGATTTGATGAAGTGTTTACTTAAGGGGGCGGTTCATTAGGAATTTGTTAACATTAGACTTGAAGACATCCAAGTTGTAGTCCGGAGGGAAGCAGGAAGACGGAACAGAGTTCCACAGGCGTGCAGTTCTACGAAAGAAGCTTAAAGTTATTACAAGGTCATAGGCATTGAATGAGGGAGCCATAAGAGGACGTTGGGAGTATATAATTTAAAATGGAGCAACTTGCAATGTATACACGGATGACAAAACAACAAAAATACTGACAGATAGAGAGGGGAAAGAGAGCAGAAGCCCGATTGCAGCGACTATATTTTTTTACGCCTGTTTTAACATTAATCTAGAATTTCTCAACCTGGGTCTTGTGTCCCTCTAAGAAAATGTTGGAAAAATGTAATTCAAAATACAGAAACGATGCATAAATAAGGTAACAAGACTTCAGCCATGAAAACAAGTAATTTATTTTTATTTACATTCCGTTAGATAATTTTTTTTTTTAGCAGAGTACATAAATGTAAATTTATACATATAAATTTGTCTTGTTGAAGTTTCGAATAGCAATCCGTCTTACAGTTATATCTTATTTAAACTGGCCGATAGTTTTAGTTTTGTCTTCCAGCTATTTTATTGTCACGAATTCACTTTATTTTTGATATTTTATCCGAATAAAAAATAATGTTAACGCAAAGACATTTTCTTCCATACTAAAATAAACATACGCGTTTTCACATTTTGTCATCATACTTTTGTCAATTAATAACCAATTATGTGTGTTCTAATAAAAGTTAAATCAATTTTTTTCTTTCAAAAACAAATTCTGAATTTATTATGTACTAGCCTGGTTGCCTGGCATTGCCCGGGTTTTTGGAGGTGTGTGTTGAGAAAAAAAAATCCGGATAGTAGGCAGGTAGGCTCAAACCCGTACCGCGAAGGGGGAAAAGAATGTGAAAAAAAAAACGTGACGTCTTTTCTGTTGCACCCATTGCCAAACCGGAAGTAACGTAGTTTTAAATTAAGGCTAGTCAATCAAAAAGAGGGTGACTTTCGAAAATATCAGCGAAAAAAAGCGACCCCTCCTTGTAGAGCAGTGCCCAGTTGAGGGTGAAGGAATTAATGTTTTTAGCCAATTTTTCGATATTTGTTGTCCGAAGGGTCGAGCTTCAAAACAATACCGATCACATGAAAATCCGTTGTCTCTGTCGAAAATTTTAGGCAGACATAAATACATACGTACATTTAAACAGACCGTTATATTATAGATTATTTTCAGCAATTTTTTCACTTTGATTTATAATTTTAGAGTTACTAATTAAACAACAAAAAAAATCTACATTTTTTTTTAAAGTGTCAGGGGTCACAAGTGATGAGATACTCACGAAAGGGGTCACGAGTCATGAAAGATTAAGAAACACTGAATAAAACATTTTTTTTTTGTATGTCGGTGTTATTGTAGAGAAAAACTCCGTTATTTTACTGACTATATTATTTTCGTCCTCCATATTGTTTCTTTTCAATTAATTAATTTTCGATTTTATAAATTTAGATTAGCTAAATTAACAACATACAACAAAATATGCAAATTTTTTTATGTCATTGTTGAAGTGCAGGGGGGGGGTACCAGTGTTGAGATGCTCAGTAAGGGGGCCACGAGTCATTAAAGGTTGAGAAAAACTGACCTAAACTCTATTGGTTTTAGATCCTGAGAGAAAAAATAAAAAGCCATTTTAAGTGGCAATTGCGGCCTCTTTATAGGCATAAGATGCTTTAAGTGTAAACGATATTTTGTTCTTAGAAGAAAGGGAATTCCTTTTTCCCGTGTAAATCCAAAGAAAAGGCGAAAAAGACAGGAAAAGATCATATGTCGGGTAAATGTAAGAACGCTGTGAAATTTGCTTACATGCAAAGCTCTGAAGAGCCTCTTGGCCTGTCAGACGCAGTTAAATGCCCAACTGCATGCTGATGTATGCATTGGTATATCTACTCGGAAAAGCACAATTCGGTAAACATGACAAGATGTCAAAATAGGTTGTAGGAAAACGCTTCCAAGACAGCGAAGCAATGCATGTATCCGCGGAAGGATCGCTGGAAACCCCAACCCATTCCAGTTCATTCTATGCAAGACACTTATCTATTGCATGGATATGGAAGGGGCGAGACAAAAGACAAGAGGAAACAGGCTGTCGGATTTGGTTGCAGAGAAGTAAAGCAGGAGAGCAGGAGGGGAGGATAGAAAGGGAGAAAAGACAGAGAGAGAGAGAGAGAGGGGAAAGAGGACTGATAGAGAGACGGATAGAGAGGGAAAGGGACACCGATAGAGAAAAGGGATAGAGAGATAGAAAAGAGAGAGATAGAGAGGGAAAAGAAACAGAGATAGAGAGAGAGAGAGAGAAAGAGAGAGATAGAGAGGGGAAAGAGAGAGATAAAGAGGGGGAATGAGAAAGATAGAGAGGGGGAAAGAGAGTGAGAGATTGAGAGGGAGAAAAGAGAGATAGAGAGGGAGAAAAAAGAGAGAGAGGAAGAAGAGAGATATAGAGAGGGAGAAAAGAGGGAGATAAAAAGGGAAATAAAGGGGGAAGAGGGAGGCATAGAGGGCGCACGAGAGGTAGAGAGAGAAGAAAGATGTAGAGGGAGAAGAAAGAGGTAGAGAGAGAAGAAAGAGGTAGAGGGAGAAGAGAGAAGTAAAAGGAGGAGATAAATAGAAAAGAAAGAAGTGAAGGGGGAATTAGAAAGAGAGCGAGAATATTGCACCGAGATTCTCAACGATAGCCAGAGAAAGGAGTCTTCTCGCAAACACCGTAAGGATGCATCTATCTGACAGCTAATGATCTTTCGTCTATCATCCCAGCATCTTCGTGAAACACAACACTGCGTATCATCATAAACAGTGCTTTCTCTACCGTATTCAGACATATGTAAGACAAGACTTATACTTGTAGCAGGTGACAGCTTCCATGCCATCATCATTTGACGGCCGTGATGCGCTTAGACACTGCAACAAAGAAAATGTGTTTCTTTTTCGTTCCCTTAGATATTGGTAATTCCTTTCTTTCTAAATTCTGTGAGTGATTCTTTGAAGCTTTTTGATTTCGGATTTGTCTTTCTTTTTTTTAGGATTGATAATTCGTAAGATCCGATTATTCGGACGACTATTCCTATCTCCGTTTTTTTTCAGCACAACGTTTTGGCCGATGTCATTTCCGACCTACTTTATGTACACCCTTTTGAACGTGCAAATTATTAAATTGAACCCGGCAACCTGTACGGAATTCCCAACTGATTTTTTCATTTAATCTGTGAGGTTAGGTTATTCTTGTTCCATCAGCCATGACTGGATATAAGTGTTAATTATTATATTATTCTTAGTTATCACTCATAGTAAAGATTGAAACTTGAACCCCAAACAGACCACTACTGTAACGTTACCCAACACTCTATAACCTCAGTTGCAAAGTAGACAAAGAAAAAACGGCATTTATTTCCTTATTCTCCCACCACGCATGACTTTTCGTTATGGCTGTGACGTCACCAACGTCTCTAAGGTGTTCTGCGACGTCATCCACGTCTCTAACATCTCAAACGTCATTCACGCCTCTAACGAGATCTCGAACGTCATCCACGTCCCTAATGTGCTTTTCAACATGACCCACGTATCTAACGTACTCTCCAACGTCATCGACGTCTCTAACGTGATCTCGAACGTTATATATGTCTCCAACGTGCTTTCCAACGTCACCTACATATCTAACGTGCTCTCGAACGTCGCCCACGTATTTAACGTGCTTTCGAACGTCACTCATGTCTCTAACATGATCTCGAACGTCACCCACGTCGCTAATGTGCTCTCCAACGTCAGCTATGTATCTAATGTACTCTTAAACGTCACCCACGTCTCTAACGTACTTTTTCTCCTTTTTATTTTCTTTTTCTTTACCGATGACGTCATTTTGCATGCATGTGCATACACGCATCCACGTTCTGTTACCCTACTTCAAACTGATTGCCGGTAATAAGACAAACACAGTGATATATCATTTACAAAAATGCGTATTAACAAAAGTATGTTAGAGAAGTACACATCATGCTTCTGCGGCCATAACTATAACGACGTTTAAATGTAACTGTATTTATTGTCTCTGAGTGAGTCCATTTATTCATAAAATGGGTAGATCAGCTTATTCCATAACAGCAATACAAGAATACTACATAGTGAAACGTAAAATATTACCAATCTAATTTATACAACTGAATATGCCTGTGTGTCTGTCTGTATCCATTTTTGTCAAACTGCATCTCCTCTAAAACATAAGATCACAGAGTGGCATAAGGCGGATCAAATGATTGCATATTTTGTGGACCGTTTTATGGATTGTATGGGTTTTAAGTCAGTAAAAATAACTACTATGGGGTCAAAATTGAAAAGAATTGAAATTTAGCAAGTGTAAATCGACTTAAAGTGCTTTTGTATGCATGCGCATATATATATATATATATATATATATATATATATTAAAGTCGGTTCAATTTTAATGATTTCTTATCAGTCTGACCATAGCTCATACGGTAATGGCTAAGGCTGAGGTGCTAAATGTTTTAGTTTCGATTCTAGCTGATGGTACCCAAGTCATTCCCCCCCCCTCTTTTTTAACTTTTGAAATCACTAGTATATATTGGGCACAGTATTATAATCAATAGAGAATCGGTTTTATAATAATAATAAATATGAAATCTGCATAAATTAAAATGTCATCATGACCATATTTTATGACCAGGCAATGCTGGGTGCGCTGCTAGTTATTTATATATAAACAGAACTATATAGAATCAATAATCCTACTTATAAAATTAATAATATCTTAAAGCGTTTAGCTTAGAAAAAAATTATTTCCACGACGCCATTTTTACCGTTGACCCAGATTATAAATTGGGGACTCCTACATAGTGCAGCACACATATACAAAGATACATACAGACATTCCACATACATATACACACACATAGCATAAGGGTAAGGGGGCGACTCCACAAAAGCTAAAAGGCAGAAAAATCTAATTCCTTACTCTTTCTTTCTTCCCCCCTCCTACCACCGCCAGTTCTGTTTGGATTAGCTTTCTTTGTCACTTCCTAAAGTTAGTAAGTTTTCACATGGACGTGTGAACTATAAGGATTTTCAAGTAATAAAAATTTTTCAAGCATTCAAAAGTAACACATCTATGTGAATGTAATAAGCCAGTGTGGTCTTAGAAAATCCTATAAGACCTGGTCAACAAAATTAGTTTTTTTCTAAACTTCACTAGTCTGTACATGTCGCCTGACAGCTGATTGGATAATCGCTTCGGCATGCTGCAGATAGTTATGTAACGCAAAGTTGTTGGAGATTGGATTATCATTGGTAATAATCTTCTGGAGCACTGATTTTTTAAAATCTCTCTTTCCGATCCTAGTGTTACATTTCTCGTGCTGGGAGCGAAATAAATACCGACTCCTTTCCTCTTTAAGTAATTTTTTTTTGTGCAGTGCATAAAAATAACGGTGCATTGGTAATAATTGCATTTAAATTCAACATTCATGCAAATTGTATTTTTCTCATAAATATAGAATTCATTTTTGGATATTTTCATTTATTTTCTTGGATTCCATTCTTGGATTCTGCTTACAAAGATTTCATAAAATACCAATTTTCATGCAGTTATGTGCATTTCTACATTTCTAAGACGTGCATGACTGCACATGCTTCATTGCAAATGCAGATATATTTACGTATGCACTATATTTACGAGTTGTCTTCAACAAGTTTCCAGACTATTTTCGCACAAATTTTTGTAGACTCTTGAAAATTCAATATGTGTTATTACTATAGATCTTATGAGATGGCTGACCAATTTTTATGATTTCACCTTCAAATGAACAGCTACAGCAGGACTTGAAATACACCCTACTTACCTCGGATGTACAATATCTAAAATTAAGAAAAAATTATTCCCTGACTGTCAATCGAGCCAGTTTTTGTCAAGGGGAAGAACGTTTTTTTAGCATTATTATGTACCAATTTGGAAAGAAAATATCGACTAGGAGAATCTGTTAGATATAAGACAGTTGTGCGTGCGTTCAATTAGAGAGGAGTGGGTTGTATGGAGGAGAAAGAGAAGATTGGAAAGAAGGACAAGGAAAGATAAAGGTAGAGTAATAAAAATATGTGCAACTTTTGCCTCGTAGCCCTGCTTGCATATATATATATATATATATATATATATATATATATATATATATATATAATACTAGCAAGAATACCCGACGTTGCCCGGGATTGAATGATAACGAATATTTCACACTCCTACATTTTTATTGTCATCAAAATCCGTGAAATCACCCAGGAGGAAGCTTCACATGCCTCCATGAGGTAACTTAGTCCAAAATATGTTAGTCTACATTGCGCTGTAGAGAACCTACTGTTTCTTTTATAAAATTATTTTATATAAACTTCTTTCCAGTTAATGAAAAAAAAAATGTTAAAAAATTTACAAGCAGGGTTTGAACCCACAGACCACGTCATGCAAAAAAAAACAACAAAAAAACAAACAAACAAAAAACAAAAAAGAAACAAAAAAAAACCGCTATCAACTTATCCACAGTAGAATTTTCACAGCCCGTTGTTCTATCATTGTTGCTAAGCAACGACATGGAAAAATGGCTTTACTGATGATAGATAAATTAAAATAACGGTTTCGATTATCAGTAATTGTTGGGGGTATTCTGAGACAAAACTTAACAAAGATCACTCCCAGACACTAAAGTTCTGTAAATTTTAAAGAAAATCTGTTCAGCCATTTCAGAGTCTATAAGGAACGAACTCACACACAGAGACAAAGTTGCATTTATATAATTGTAGAGAAGATATATATATATATATATATATATATATATATATATATATATATATATATATATATATATATATATATATATGAATAAGTTGCTGGAATCTGTGTTAAATAGAGAAGTGGTCAACCATCTCTACAAAAATAACCTCCTCAGTGATATGCAATATGGATTCTGTTTTGCTAGATCTACAGCAGATGTGCTTACAGTTATATCTCACAGGATTAGCGAATCTCTCGACAGAGGCTTCCTTTCTAGGACAATTGGCATTGACATATTAAAGACCTTTGATAAGGTATGGCATAAAGGTCTACTTCACAAGATCTCCAGCTGCAGTATAGCTTGAAATGTCTTTTCAATTATTAAATCGTTTTCTTCGAGAAGTTCATAAGAATAGTGGTTGATGCGCAGACATCAGAAGCTCACGGCATTAATGCTAGAGTCCCTCAGGGGTCCATCCTGGGCCCAATTCTCTTCCTGATCTACATAAATGATCTGTCAAATCAGATCCTAAGATCATTTGTAGAATTTATGCTGACGACACTACCATCTATGGCAACACTTCAAAGGCTGTAAATACAGTTCTCTCTGATTTTCTCTCCTCTGATTTTCTCTTCTCTGATTTTGATCATGTGATGCAATGGGGAAAGGAGTGGCTGGTTAATTTTAATGCAGCTAAAACCAAGCTTCTACCTTTCCATCATCATCTGGTATCTTTCAAAATGAATGGCTCTGATCTTTAGGAGGCTTCATGTTTTGACAAGCTTCTAGGTCTGACCTTTACTCCTGACCTGAGAAGGAACACATACATCAAATTTGTTCTCAAGGCTACTGGAAAAATGATAAGATAATTCTATCGCTCCAGTAGATATCTCATTGCCAATGCAATATTCTACCTGTACAAGAGCCATTTGGGCAGGAGCTGCTAGAAGCAGCTTTTCCTGCCTTGACAGGGTTCAAAATAGACTTCATAGTCTAGTGGGGGGGGGCCTTTTCTCTTCCCTGCAACCTTTTCTCACAAAAGAGACGTTGCGAGCCTGTCTCTGCTTTATCGTAATTTTCATGGCAAGTGCTCGTCTGAGCTCCAATCTATGCCCCCCTCTTACCTGACTTTAATGAAAAATACTCGTCTAGCTGAAATCACTATCAATAATTTCCCCCACCTTTTA